>NC_053130.1:4300675-4600675 GCF_010015445.1 Perca fluviatilis
CCAATGAGACAAGCTGGATATATAATTTGTCGCACCTAAATATGAATGTAGCTAACGTTAGTGATATTGAGATTTTTATTTGCTAGTTATTTCTAGTGATGAACTGGGGAAAACACGTTTATTTCTCTGATTCACGGCTTTGTTCTAACGGCGCCGCTGGGCGCTCTCTCTCTCTTCAGTCATTCTCTATCTCGCTTAACCATATAACGTTACTGTGCTTTCGGGCGCTCGCTGAGGCTGCGTCTGAAACTCTGCCATTTCGACCAGCTGTTTGTAATAGGCCTGTGCGATTAGTCGCTTTTTAATCGTGATTATGATTTCTGTTCCTAACGATCCCAAAAACAGAGTCATCGAGAGAAACGATTATTTTGCACATTACGTTTTGCAAGTTAACTCTTATTTTGTCCTGTGTTCTGAATGGACACCCAGTTCAAGGTGTTTTCACGGTTGATTTGTTTAACTGTTTCACTGTATTTTGTTTTTTTTATTTCAATAATTACGACTTTCCAAAAGTCAATGAGTAATCGTGTAAAATAACCGTGATTTCAATATTGACCAAAATAATCGTGATTTTGATTCTTTCCATAATCGAGCAGCCCTAGTTTGTAACATTAAAATAAAATGGATTATGGATCATTTCTTTTCTATAGTTTAACGCTGACTTTACCAGCTGACTTCTCTATTGGCTGTTGAAACAGGAGACATCTCTACGCCCTAAAACCAGCCTCTGGAGACTCGACCAGCTGAGTCTCTATTGGCTGTTGAAACAGGAGACGTCTGTTACGTTCTAAAACCAGCCTCTGGAGACTCGACCAGCTGAGTCTCTATTGGCTGTTGAAACAGGAGACGTCTGTTACGTTCTAAAACCAGCCTCTGGACACTCGACCAGCTGAGTCTCTATTGGCTGTTGAAACAGGAGACGTCTGTTACGTTCTAAAACCAGCCTCTGGACACTCGACCAGCTGGCTTGAGTCCAGCTGAGACGGGCCGGTTCAGTCCGCTGCAACTTTTCCCTGCGACGTTCTAAAACGGTTACGTCTCGTCGCCAATGTTTGGTCTGAACTGGGCTTTACAGGTAAAAACCTCAAACCTTTTCATGGGTATTTTTGGAGTAATGTTCAGAAGAGGAGCTTTTTCCCCCCAGTGCTGCTCAATGCTTCTAAATAGGGCTCACCCTCTCTGTGACTGCTGCTGTGTTAATCAGTTGAAAATGCTGCACAGGCTGTGCGCTGAAAGGTGAAGCATCCCATAACAGCTCTGCATGGTCGAGTGAAAATGAGGGGCCACAGATGTGCAAGGCTATAACCGATTAAAAGTTGTTTTTTACATCGTACTGCACTGTGGGTCTGTAACGGGTAACATGGTGTAATTGCATCATTTAACACCAATCACCATCTACACCTCCAGTGGGATTCATAGTGAAATATATCCCAAAAACCCCGGAGCAGCAGGCCAGGTAAATAACATCATGTTTAAAAACCTTATAGTTGGAGCTAAATCCATTCCCCATGATCACACAAAACAAGGCCGAATACGTTCTGCATCAAAACAGAGATTGGAACCTTCCATTGCCACAATGTGTTTTTTTTTTCATTCAAACTTTAGGTTCAGTCTGATTTAATGATTCATTGGTTGGTTTGAAGCTTGTTCCATAGAATGAAGAATTACTTCACCAAACAAGTCATGTATTTGGTTTTTAGATACAAATATATCTATTTTTTAAAGTTAAGATTTCAAAGACATTTAGGGGAAAGTGAGAAGTGATTAGTTTAACGACATTGAGCATTTTTATACCACATTGTGTTTTCGGGGTTGGACTCAAAGGTGAAGTGATTAGATATTTTGTGGTCAAAGGTCACTGTGAGCTCACATAACACGTGTTTAGCCATAACTAAGAGTCTCTTATTGTGTCCATCCAATGTGACTACATATAAAAAAGTTGCTATTTGTTGAAAACTACAAACAAACATCTGTAAGATCACTGATTCTGTCTTGGTGTAATTGCACTGAGAAAGAGAAGAGACTGAGAGAGAGAGGGAGCAAGGGGGTGGTGATGGCGCAGTGGTGTGGGAGACCTGGGTTCGATTCCCACTGCGGTACCTCAACCAATGTGTCCCTGAGCAAGACACTTAACCCCTAGTTGCTCCAGAGGCGTGCAACCCTGACATCTATAGCAATTGTAAGTCGCTTTGGATAAAAGCGTCAGCTAAATGACATGTAATGTAATGAGAAGAGAGAGAGAGAGAGAGAAAAAATAAGTCAGGGACTTAGGTGTAATTGCACTGAGAAAAAGAAGAAACTAAACCGCAAGAGGGAAAAACCAAAAGGGTGAGAGAGAGAGACAGAGAAAATAAGTCAGGGACCCCCTGCGCTCCTTCTGCATCTCCCTGGAGGACAAAGGATTGGCCGGGATTTCCATGGTAACCGCTGCTGAATCACACCTGATGACATTTATAATCTTTTTGCGTGCGTGTGTGTGCGTGTGTGTGCGTGTGTGTGTGTGTGTGTCTCTTATCAGAACCATCAGTTACTCCGGCCGCTGGCTGTGTAAACACTGCTCTGCTTTGTTGGTATAATCTTAATGAGCGGAAAAATGGGTCTCATTTGTTACATCATGTATCATCAAGTATCCTGTGTTTTCAGCATTGATCAAGTGTATTCCCTCCCTCATCTTTGACACCTCTAACTGGAGCCTGTGTGGGTGTGTGTGTGTGTGTGTTTTTTTTTTTTCTTCAGGAGCAGTGTTCTCCCGCTTCATCCTCACCGGCGTGTGGAAGAACCTGATGGACGTGCTGTCCACGCCGCTGACGGGCCGCATGGCGGGCAGCTCCAAGGGCCTGGCGTTTATCCTGGGAGCGGAGGGGGTCAAAGAGCAGAGCCAGAGGGAGAGAGACACCATCTGTCTGAGTCTGGACGGCCTGCGCAAAGCGGCTGCGCTCAGCTGCGCCCTCGGTGGGTGACACATGTGTCTGTATTAACAAGTATAAGGGGATACATCACTCATCCCCCCCCCCCGCAGGGAGGCCTCTGTTCCTCTTCCGCTGCAGCACCGAGTGGTTAGAGGTCAGGGTCAGACCCCCTACAGCAGCTGGAACACATTCAAGTCTAAACTGAAGTAGAGGCATGTACTGTATGTGCTTTCCGCTGCACCAGCTAATACAGCCACTTAAAGCGTCTAGGTGAAATTAACCTGCCCTGATACGGCTGCCCAAACTTGGATGAAAATGAATTGTTTTAAACATGATTGTGAAAATATTTCACTTAATCTGAATCCGTATTTACTTTGGCGTCTTGGATAATATCAAAGGTCCTACCCGAACAGCTGTTTTCAGTTGTTATGGCTGATTTGACGTCTTAAAGGTGCCCTGCCACACGTATTTCATGACTTTATGGTAATGTCTGAAGTTCTGCCATGGACTCTGTAACATTGTTTGTGGAAAAAATGCCTTGGTTACCTTGTTTCAAGCCATTCTAACGTGGTATAGAAAGCCTGCAGGAAGACTCGGCTCGATTTCTGCCAGTTCTCATTAATATTCAACAAGCTAAGCTGTTTGAATCTGATTGGCTAACAGCTAGCCAATGAGAGCCTGGCTGTCAGAATGCTTTATCCAGCCCAACTGGGCGAGCTAATGAATAGTAATGAGCTCAGGCAATATGATGTCAGACTGACCAGCTTTTGTAATTGGTCTGATTTCTCTGCTTATTTCTGTTCAGTGTCTAGAGCTGACAGAGGAGGTAGCAGTTCATTTTCACATTCACAACATAACACAAACAAAAATATGCAAGTAAAAACGGTTTTGTATGGCAGGGCACCTTTAAGCGTGATTTATGCGTCTGCGGAGGCTCCACGCAGAGCTTTCGCCCGAGCCGACGTTAAGCGGCCAGAAGTTTGTACTCGAGCGTTGGCGTGTGCGTCGGTATTATCGCGGCATTTTTAAAAGTGTGTTCAATATGTTCAGAAAGCCCTGATAGGCCTACACAAGCTGAAATAGTTTCAAACAGAGGGCTGATAAATGTCCTGAGCGCTGTCGTCTCCTCCTTCCGCCACGATTCCAACTTCTGGGCAACTTCAGGAGACTCGGATGAAGCTGGGAAGGATTGAACACGCGGTTTCCACACCGTGGTAATCCACCGTAATAATAATAATAATAATAATAATAATAATAATAATAATAATGAGGTGCACGTCCAGAATTTTGGATGAGAATGCAGAAGGAAAATTGAGAGGATGAATGAAAACTCAGTAGTTTACTGTGTGTGTGTGTGTGTGTGTGTGTGTGTGTGTGTGTGTGTGTGTTTTTGTTTTTGTGTGTGTCTTACACCAAATATTATGAAGACCTGCTGTATGCCAATGGCCCATGATGATGTACTGTATTTAACTGCATCTATAATATTTATGTCCCTGTAAATGAATCACTTCAAGCGGACTTAAATCAATTGTTAAAATGTGTGTGTGTGTGTGTGTGTGTGTGTGTGTGTGTGTGTGTGTGTGTGTGTGTGTGTTTGTGTTTCAGGTGTGGCTGCCAACTGTGCCTCGGCGTTGGCCCAGATGGCTGCAGCCTCCTGTGTGCAGGAAGAGAAAGAGGAGAAGGAGGCGGGAGAGATGGGCGACGCCATCACACAAGGTAGCCGAGAGCACACGCTGCGAGCAGAAACGTTACAAAACCAACTAGTGGGCATATGTGTGCGGAAAACACACACGTACGCACATGCTCGTACACAATAACGCACACTAACAAACGTAGCACAGACTTTGAGTTGACAGCATTTGCTTTGATCAAGAGCTAACAGCTCAAACTATAAAAGACCCAAATGAGTATTTTCCCCCCTCATTTTATAGCCAAGTAAAGAGAGAATGATGGCATGTTTTATAAAAAAAAAATATGTTACACTGGCACCATTAATACTTGCAGAGAATTCCCTAAAATGTGCTATCAGTAAGACATAGACCTTTAGTGCCATCTAGTGAAAGATGTGGAGAATTAGGACCAAATGTCTCCTCTCATGTTCTTTAACAATCCCCTAATGTTAAGATTAGACAAGAGCTTCTAATGATAATTTGTGTGTGTGTGCCTGTGTGCGGATGTGTGTGTGTGTGTGTGTGTGTGTGTGTGTGTGTGTGTGTGTGTGTGTGTGTGTGTGTGTGTGTGTGTGTGTGTGTGTGTGTGTGTGTGTGTGTGTGTGGTTGGGGGTGTGTTGTGTGTGTGCGTGTGCAGTAAAGCAGCGCGTTGAACAGCGTCTGGAGCAGATGGGTCGTCCTCAGGGAGTTCGCCTCCACACGGCTCACGTGCTGTGTATGGACGCCATCCTGAACGTAGGACTGGAGATGGGTAGCCATAATCACGACTGCTGGCCGCATGTTTTCAGGTACACACACAATGCATATCCAGATATATGACACACAAACATTAAAGAAAGCTTCTCAGTCTTAGCGGTTCCACTTGTTACTGAGACTGAAGACTATTCGCTGGCAATGCCAGGGACACACACACACACACACACACACAGATTGCAATATGCTGCAAGATCTACTAGTCAGCTTATCTGTTTTGGGGAATAATAACTTAAATTCATTGTGTCAGATGATGCTCATTGTGTACACAGCTCACTCAATTATACTTAACTGAATTTCTATAAAACTGTAGGGATGATAGAAGGATGTAGAATTCCCTGTTCTGATTTTTAATTGAAGCTAAATTACTTTGAAAATAGAAGTTTGTAAGTTTTATATTTCTACGACAATAGGAGCATTGCATTTTCAGTAGAGCTGCAAAGATGAATCCATTATTCGCTTAAATGTCAACTATTAAATTAATCGCAGACTATTTTGATAATCGATCCATCGTTTTGAGTCATTTGTTTTGTAAAAAGCATGTACAAATTCTCTGATTGCAGCTTGTTAAATATGAATATTTTCTAGTTTCTTCTCTCCTCTGACAGTAAACTGAATATATTTGAGGACGTCATCTTGGTCATCCCCATTTTTCACCATTTTCTGACATTTTATACACCAAACAACTAATCGATAAATCGAGACAATAATCCACAGATTAATCGACACTGAAAATAATTGTTAATTGCAGCCCTAATTTTCATGAAGTTATTATTTCTTTTGTGACCTCCTTTACCTTCCTACCTTCCAGGGTGACTGAGTACATCAGCTCGTTGGAGCACAGCCACTTCAGCGACGGCTCGGCCCAGCCGTCCTCTCTGACCCCCATCAGCCAGCAGAGCCAGCAGGCCGCCGGCGTGGACCTGGGCATGGAGCTGAGCTGCGAGCCCAGCCCGGAGGCCTCGGAGCTGGGCCTGAGCCAGCCCGTCATCCAGCCTCTGTCCATCCAGGAGCTGCTGAGGGAGAGCAGCCGGGGCCGAGGGCTGGAGCTGAAGAGCGGCAGCCTGATGACGGGGAACAGCGCTGCCAAGGCTGTGTGCACGCTGTCAACACAGACTGACAGGTACAATATTTATTTATTTATTTATTTATTTATTTATTTATATATATATATATATATATATCTCACGTGTCATAGATTTATCTCTAGAATCCTACATGAAGGATGAGTTATTTTAGCTGTGGTTCACATATACATCGTTTTTAGTAACCTCCTTAATCATCAAAGTCTATATTTATGCTTTTCTGCAATTTTTTGTACGCTTTTTTAAATGTTTTTTTTTTTAACGCTTTCAATGCTTCTTTGATGCTTTTGTTTTAGCTTTTATGCTTTTTTAAAACTTTTTTTACGCTTTTTGTAATGCTTTTTGTAATGCTTTTTGTAATGCTTTTTGTAATGCTTTTTGTCGTTTTTTTACGCTTTTTGCACTTTTTTGATGCTTTTTCAACGCTTTTCTTATGTAGCATTACCTAACATTAACGTTAGCTAGCCTATGATGCTATGGATTCCTACCAGAGGACGCCCCCCCGCAGGTGCAAGTCCAGTTGGCTTTTGAACGTTAAAAAAATCCACCTTTACATGTGTTTAAGTAATGTAGATAGTCCGTGGATAATGGTAATTGTTGATTTTGTTTAATGTGCCAAATTGTAATTATACAAGTGATAATTGGTCGGACTGTTTAGCTGAAGCTATGCTGGCGGCAGCTCTCACTTGTTGCCATAGCGACTCCAAACATCCTGGGCCGTAGCTGTCCAAAGCCAGAGAAATTAAACACAACTCTGTTTTTTGTTTATGAGTAACGCATAGTTTTTTATTGACGGGAATAAATGTTCTAATTTCAAATTTTTTGTTCATGTAAGCAAGAAATAAAATACTTTCTGATAATAAAGAGGCGTGGTTTACTTCGCAGGCTGTGAACCTGCGTATCTGGGTCACGTGACAGCTATATAACAAAAGATGGATGCTGGGATTCATTTCAACTTTGAAAAAGTAAAAAATTAATTTAAAACGTGTATTATTTCACTAAAAGAGACAATCATATTGTTAAGCGCAATTATTTCTGAGACAATTAATCGTCCAGCAAAATTTGGGAATTTTTCCAGGCCTCCGTTGCATCCCTAAAAAGAACACATAGCATCATGACAGTTCTATTTACCCCCAACCTCACAGTCTGTCTCAATACTAAAGACAAAGTACATAATATAAAAACTAATAACAAGGGTCTGTAAGACAGGTTGCAGACTGTGTAGACCAGGGGTGTCAAACTCATTTTCCCAGAGGGCCACACTGGGAAAAGAGAATCCCACCAAGGGCCAGACATGTAGAGTTCATTGACATGCTTTTGTTACTGCATGTCACTTTTTTTTTTTTACATTTTGGTAGCTTTTTTCCTAATTTTTATTGTTTTTTTTCCAACTTTTTTGTGGTTTTCTCAGACATTTGTCACCTTTTTGTAAATTAGTTGATTTTTCTGACATTTTTGTACACTTTTTGTTAACATGAAGCCCTACAAAAGTCATCAAGAGAGTTCCTTAGCCAACACAGAATTTAGCAAATCAAGCAAAAACAATGATACATTTTTTTTTTAACAACAACCTGTTTCTCAGCCTGAATATGAAAACTCTCTGCTTCTTCTGGGGGAATTTCTGAGTCTCAGAGTCGGCAAATCTGCCATATTCTGCTTTGAATGTCAGGTAGTTGCAGTTTAAAAAAACACTTTCCTGTGTTTTTAGTTTGGCGCACAACTAGGCGGGCCAAAATTTATTGTGAACCCAAATTGATATACGGGCCGGATTTAAATCTGCAAGGGCCGGATTTGGCCCGCGGGCCTTGACTTTGACACATGTGGTGTAGACTATAAAAACAATGGCAGCTACGTGCTCGCTTAGTTGAGTTTATAATTCAGCGTCTGCTGCCTCCTCGTTATCACCTTGTCAAATCAGCAGCCAGCATGACGCTGACTCTAAGTGACATGGGAATTTGGCAGATAAATTGGCCGCCATTTGGTGCTCTGCAGGAGGTGCTTTGGTTGGGGAGTGTTTATAACAGCCACAAGATGGCAGCAGGAGTGTTTAAGACCAGGATTACATTTAGAATGAGGTTTAGGTTAAGGTTAGAGTCCTCACTAATGAGGTTTTATACGTTATCTTATTGTGTGGTTAAACATATATAGATTTTCTTCTTTGTCTATGTGAGCTACCCTAATGTTAGCCATGTAATATACTGTAATATATAACTTGGAGAATATATATTTCTCTATTTGCTTGGTTTGTTATTGTTTTTATTTAATTTTAATTTGTAATTTAAATTCTTTTTTTTTAATCTTTTTTTGTTATTTAGTTCTGTAAGCAAATATTGTTGAATTTCTTTTCTTTTTCTTTTATTTCTTTTCTTTTCTGTATATGTCATGACATGTTTTAATATTGTCTGATTAAATGTTGTTTTGGACCCCAGGATGACTAGCTGGTCGTCTAGGCGTCAGCTAATGGGGATCCTTATAATAAATACAAAAACACAAGTATAGAAATGAAAATGTGTGTGTGTCAGTGTGCGTGCCAACAGCTCTGCACTTATCAAAGTTTGGTGCAGCCAGGATCATGTCTTATGTAACCAGTTATCGAGGCTGCTTTTAGGAGCGAAATAGAGAAAATGTTCCCTCGGATGTTTTGCAACAGCAAAGCACATTAACAAGCTGAAAGTGGTGCCAAAACGTTGTGGATACTCCTCTGCACACGGCTTTCCCAAAAACAGCCATTTAAAATTGTGTGTGTGTGTGTCTGTACATCTGTGCGTGTGTGTGTGTCTGCGTCTGTGCATCTGTATGTGTGTGCCTGTGCGTGTGTGTGTGTTTGTCTGTGCGTGTGTGTGTATGTGTGTGTGTGCGTGGGTCTGCGTCTGTCCGTCTGTGCGTGCCTGTGTGTGCGTGTGTGTCTGTGTGTGTGACTGTGCCTGTGTCTGCGACTGTGCATGCCTGTGTGTGTATGTGTGTGTCTGTGTGTGTGTGTGTGTGTGTGCATGTGTGTGTGCGTGTGTGTGTGTGTGTGTTCCAGGTTGTTTGAAGAAGCAGCTACCAAGCTGAACCTGGTTGGTCTGGTCGGCTTCCTGCAGCAGCTCCGGAAAGCTTCTCAGTCTCAGCTGTTTGACTCCGTTACTGAGACTGGAGACTATTCACTGGCAATGCCAGGTATACACACACACACAGACACACACACACAACACACACACACACACACACACACACACACACACACACTTTTCACTCATGTATGTGTAATCCATCCAGAGCGAGATCCAGATCCATCCACATTAATCAAAGTGACATTACCAGATGTTGTCTTGGTCATGACAAGTTGACATTAAATTAGTTTGGGATGTCTTTGTCATGACAACTTGATGTTAACCAGGATGACATTACCAGAGGATGTCTTTGTCATGACAACTTGATATAATGTCATCCTGTTTAATGTCAAGTTGTCTTAGTAAGGACACTCCAAAGAAATGTAATGTCAAGTTGTCATGACAAAGACCTCTTCTGGTAATGTCACTTTGATTAATGTCAAGTTGTCATAATCAAGACAACCCAAACAATGTCAACCTGTCATGACAAAAATGGAATGACACTAAATGACAGAAGTCATAAACGTTGATGACTTGTTTATAACGTTTGTGACACGTTCATGAAAGTGTCATGTCATAGTTATGACCGTGTCATGTCACGATTATGTCGATCCCTTCAAGTAAAGTGTTACCCAACATACATTGAAAAGAGAAAGCTAAACATATACAGAGAAATGAAAACAAAAGATACGACAATACTGCATTTCTATAAAAGACACGTATACCAGTGTTTCCATAGTGATGATTGGTATCGTATGGCACTAAACCTAGGATTTGCCAGAGCATAATAATGCTGTTCTGGGAGACGTTCAGGCCACAGATGAATTTGTAGATCAGACTCCTGCAATACAAATCAGGTCACTTGCACTAGAGCACCTGGGTGTGTTGAGCAGTATCCTCTTACATTCATTATAAGCAACCTTAAGCTTCTGCGTGCTTACCTTTTTTAAACTTAGTCCATAAGGGAGCAGTACACAAAGGAGTGCAATATGCTTTAAACGGGCTCATTTTGACCTGATCCGAGCTCATGTGGAATTTTCTTACCAGCGTGTTAGCTTGGGCATATAATCAGTCCCTCCAGAAAAACGCGATTATGCGATCGCATAATTCAATGCATAATCAGCCAAAGTCCGCATATTTATGCGGGGGCCGCATTTTTTCACAAACGCCGCACTTTCGCCACATAAATTGCCAATTTCCGCGCAAAATATGCGGCGCTTGCATGATTTCATAATCCCCGCATTTTTGTTGCAAAAAAAGTCCAATATATCTTAGCAGAAAGTTGAAAAAACGTTGCATTTACTTCACACAAGAGCAGCCATTTTCCCCTGTTGCCATGGGAACGTTATGAAGTGACGTAATTACGCGACGTGAACATCATCGAAAAGCAGGGTGTTGGGGGAAATCCTTTTTTTTCTCTCTTTTTCATCAAACCGCAGCTTTTGCAAGTTCCCGCAATTTCATCGCATAAAATTGCATAAATATTTTTGGATTTTTGCCCGCAACAATCACAAAAAAAAAAAACATTTCTGGAAGGACTGTATAATATGCGACGCTGCCTGTATACTGTATATCCTCATCACCAGATAACTGATCTGTAATGTAGTGACCCACATATTGAATTTTATTACAGACACTCATCACTTGTCCTAACTGATTACATTAGATTAGATTAGATTTGATACAACTTGATTGAATCTACATTACCACGCTTATTAGGAAATTAATATGAGTAAAAAAAAAAAAAAGGCCAATCCGACTCATTGTTTCCCCGCTGTGTGTCTGTAGGCGAGGCCAAGTCGACGCTGGACCGACGCAGCGCTCTGCATCTCTTCCGCCTGGGCGAGGGCATGCTGAGGATCGTCATGAACAAGAACCGCCCTCTGCTGCACATGATGAGGGCCTGGAGCGTGGTGGCCCCACACCTGGTCGAGGTAGGGGGCTTTTTTACAGGGGGGAGTCCTGGCCAAGACGGCAGCACAAAGAGTTTCACATAAAAGAACAAACAGCAGGCTTCAAGCCAACAGCACATGACATCAACAGGGTTTCCGCGGGGTCTTAACCCTCCTGTTGTCCTCTGGTCAAATCTGACCCGATTTCAAAAAAAAAAAATGCCTATATAAGAAATCTGGGTTTCCGTCAACCAAATTGTCAAAAGAAATGAAATGGACGGTTCCATACAACGCTCTTCACAAGTAAAATAAATGATCAGTTCACTACTTTCATTGAATTATATTTAATTTTATAGCATTTGAATTTTTGTTTTTATGTTTTTATAAAAGAACGTTTCAAAAAAAGTGACAAAAATGTTACAAAACGTCCAAAAAAAGGGCAGAAAAATGTTAAGATGCACCAATCAGGGCCAAGGGGTGGGTGTCTAACTGCGTGTCAATCACTGCTCATGCACACGCATTCATTCTCCCTTGTGGGGGAGGGGCTTAGGCGGAAGTTTTTGGCTTTAGCAGAAAGGAGGGGAGGGACTGAGAAGTTGTCGAAGTTCAAATGTTTTGGCTAATTCCTGGATCTTCACAATCCTACCTACGGCACCTTTAAGCGGGAACGCTGTAACCGGCAGCCTCAGACTGGGCTGCAATGTAACCCTACGGCACAAATATCAGTTTGGTCCACTAAAAGTGCTCGTTTGGCCACTGACAGGCTCAGATTAATATTCTAAGTGTCTGACAACATTATGGAAAGGATCCCTACAGAGAGGCCTTTCCAAAACCTCTTTAAGACCTTTCTGTTTAACCAGGAACAGCTCTGAAGTCTCTAGCGCTAATCCCACCAGACTCCATTTAAAAAAGTAATACTTTTAGCGTGTATAGAGCCAACATATTTTCACATGTAAATCTGTAAACCATGTGTTTATTTCAACCACAACTAGAGTTGTGATGGTTGGAAAAGTGGAAAGACGACCCAAAACGGCTTTTCGTAGATTTTTTTTGTTTCTGTCGACTTTGAATGAAGTGTATTTTACGATGCTAAAATGACTGTTTATTAACATGGAGTCTGGTGGCTTTAGCGAACGCAAATTCGCAGATGTTTTTATGTTTAAAAAAAGGATCTTACTCTTTAACAGAAAGGTCGACCTCCTTAGAAATCCTTTGCATAATGTTGTCAGACACTTCGAATATTAATCTGAGTCTGTCAGCAGTAAAACGAGCACTTTAGTGAAGGTAAATACAAGCTGCACAATTGCCCTATTAACTTACATTGTAGCTTGTTTCTCCGCTGCCGACTGCAGCGATCTCACTTAATACTGGACCAATGTCAAAGATTGCTGTTCCCATCAGTCACTTAGACACACAAACATAGGAACATAGGTTGAAAAACACGGTAGTTACCCTTTAATTTCACACAATGGTCATGTACCTGCAGCCATATTTAACATATTTATTTAAATATTCAACATAATTCTTGTCCATTAACTCAGGGATCACTTTATTTAACCTCTCTAAAATTACAGAGAGGTTATTTGTTAAGAATATGCTGAAAATATGTATTACACGTTCTGCACTGTGCACCTTGAATGTGTGCACATGATGTGACTAGATAACCGCTATGTGAAGAATATAGTTACAGCTCACACTGCAAACACGGTGAAAGTTTCTTCTCCTCCCAGGCGGCGTGTCACAAGGAGCGCCACGTGTCCCAGAAGGCCGTTTCCTTCATCCACGACGTTCTGACGGAGGTGCTGACGAGCTGGGCGGAGCTTCCACACTTCCACTTCAACGAGGCGCTGTTCAGGCCCTTCGAGCACATCATGCAGCTGGAGCTGTGTGACGAGGACGTACAGGACCAGGTGAAGTCCCGCGCCGCAAGACCTTCCCCCGCAGCGCCGCGGAGGAAGGTCTGGCTAGTTCCTGGACAGGAGAATGAAACTGCCAGGAGTTGTTTTGCGTTTCTTTAAACCAATCACAATAGTCATCTTGGGCACCGCTAAGCTCCGGGCATCTCGTTAAAGGTCCCATGGCATGAGAATTTCACTTCGTGAGGTTTTTTTAACATTAATATGCGTTCCCCCAGCCTGCCTATGGTCCCCCAGTGGCTAGAAATGGTGATAGGTGTAAACCGAGCCCTGGGTGTCCTGCTCTGCCTTTGAGAAAATGAAAGCTCAGATGGGCCAATCAGGAATCTTCTCCTTATGAGGTCATAAGGAGCAAGGTTACCTCCCCTTTCTCTGCTTTGCCCGCCCAGAGAATTTGGCCCACCCATGAGAGAGAGAGAGATCATGGCTTTCAAATGAGAAAAGTGGCAGTTGGTCAAGGCCACACCCCCACCCTCCACCTTGCCCCCCCTCTCTCCTCCTCAATAGCTACAGACACAGAAATGGTACATCCTAAGAAAGCTCATTGTGGGACTGGCTCTAGTGGCTGTAATTCTGCACCAAGGCTGAATTTCGGGAAAGAGACTTCAGATACAGTATTAGGGGACCACTAAGGCCTATATAAAAGAGACTTCAGATACAGTATTAGGGGACCACTAAGGTCTATATAAAAGAGACTTCAGATACAGTATTAGGGGACCACTAAGGTCTATATAAAGGCATCTAAGGAGCACCATGTCATGGGACATTTAAGGAACTTGTTTTGGTGGAACATTTGCACCAAAAAAAAAATAAAACACCACATACAGTATTAACCCTCCTGTTGTCCTCGGGTCAAATTTGACCCATATTCCAAACCTTTCTATATCAGAAATTTGGGTTTCTTTCAACCAAACTGTCCAAAAATAACGTGGATGGTTGACTACAACCATTACTCTTCACAAGTCAAATTAAAGATCAGCTCAGTACTTTCATTGCATTTGGGTGTTTTTATTAATTTTTTATAGCTGAAGCATTACGTGCAGCACCTTTTTTTTATTGGGCCAGTTTAGAAGACGGTCCTGTGCGTCCCGTGTGTCCCTGCAGGTGATAACGTCCATAGGAGAGCTGGTGGAGATGTGTTCTCCTCAGATCCTGTCAGGGTGGAGGCCTCTGTTCAGCGCCCTGAGGACCGTCCACAGCAGCAAGACAGACACCAAAGACTACCTGCTGGGAGAATACTCCATGGGTGCGTCTGACCGGTCGACACGCTCACATTTAATAATAATAAAACGAATAGCTGAAGTTTATCATCTGGCACTTATGAAAGTTGTCTGCTTTTTTTTTTTTTTAAAGCAAGAAACGACCAAAATGTTTGACTGTAGTGAGAAAAATGGAAACCAGTAGGTTTTTCTAATGTACTCTGTAAAAACGTGAAAAACCCTACCTCCCCCCTTCCCCTCTCTCTTCCCTCCCTCCATCTTTCCCTCCCCCTTTCCTCCCTCCCTTCCTCCCTACCATTCTCTCCCTCCCCCTTCCCTCCCTCCCTCCTCCCCCCCCATTCCTCCCTCCATCCCGCCCCCTTCCCTCCCTCCCTTCCTCCCTACTGTTTTCTCCCTCCTTCCCTACCTCCCCCCTCCCTCCCTCCATCCATCCTTCTCTCCCCATTCCTCTCTCCATCCCTCCCTACTGTTCTCTCCCCCCTTTCCTCCCCTCCATCCCTCCCCCTTTCCCTCCCTCCCTTCCTTCCTCCCTACCGTTCTCTTCCTCCTTCCCTTCTCTACCGCCTTCCCTCCCTCCCTCCCGTTCTCTCCCTCCTTCCTTCCCTTCCTCCTTCGCCCCCCCCCCCACCCCCCATTCTCTCCTCTAGGGAAGTCCCAGGCTCCAGTGTTCGATGTCTTCGAGGCTTTCATCAACACCGATAACATCCAGGTGTTTGCCAACGCGGCCACTGACTACATCATGTGCCTCCTGAAGTTTGTCAAAGGCTTAGGTTGGTCTCCGTTGTACACTCTATTATTTCCAGGTCATCACTTTCACACGCCTTTAGGGACTTTATTTTGCCTGAGAATCGGGCAGTAAACTGTACGTTTGATGTAAGACGGGCATGACGCGCATGTAGAGTTCACACACCGATGTCAGGGCTGCACAAAAATATCATTCACATTTAACAAGCTGCAAAGAGAGAAGTTTGACTTTTTTATTATAAAAAAGGACTCAAACCGATTATCAAAATAGTTGGCGATGGGCGCCTGGGTAGCTCATCTGGTAGAGCAGGCGACCATATGTAGAGGTTTACTCCTCGACGCAGCGGCTGCAGGTTCGACTCTGACCTGCGGCCCTTTGCTGCATGTCGTTCCCCCCTCTCTCTCCCCTTTCATGTATTCAGCTGTCCTATACAAATAAAGGCTTAAAAATGCCCCCCAAAAAATCGTATAAATAAATAAAAAATAGTTGGCGATTAATTTAATAGTTGGATGGCGAGGGGATTTATGTATGTGTAAATTCACTCATTCACCCAAAACTGTCACAGTTAACATTCAATGCAAATGAGTACTGAAGAGGACCAGGGCCACGTGTGAAAAATGTATTTGAGTTCTGAGTTTAAAAGTCAGAATTCTGACATTAAACTCAGAACTCAAATACTTTTTAACGGAAAAGTTATTTTTTTTTTGTTCACACTTAATACGTATTATGATTTTCAGCTTTAACAATTTTCATTATGAACTTATGTCAAAGACTTTCCGTATTACTCGGGTTAGTTATAACGTTGCACAGTAATAACATTTTGAGTTGTTTTGTACCAAATTCTAATTTCGTGTGTGTGTGTGTGTGTGTGTGTGTGTGTGTAGGAGAGGTGGACTATAAGGAGATCGGAGACTGTGTCCATGTGTCGGGTTACAGCTCCACCGACCTCTGCCTGCCTGCTCTGGACTATCTCCGCAGATGTTCGCAGGTAGGAACTTCTTCTCAGAGTTCTGAGCTGATGAGTGTGGGCTAGGGATCCTTTGTGTCTTTGAGAGATTTCACCGTTAAGACATTTTCTTCTCAAGACCTAAGTGACAAGATATCACAGGAAGCAATGCACAGTACTATAGACTAGAGCAGTGGTTCTCAACCTGTGGGTCGGGACCCCCCCAAGGGGGTCGCAAGATCATTTCTGGAGGGTCGCCAAATAGTTGGGGAGAAGAAAAAAAATGGATCAACATATTCTAGACTGGGGAATGTTTTTTTTTTAACGTTACTGTTTGAGTTCGGTACCTGGAACGGGTCCTGGAAAGGGTCTGAAGGTGGGTCAGGGGAGAGAACATGTCCCGGACACATCAGAAATCCACAGAGCCTGGAGCAAATGGGACAAGGCTAGGTGCTAGGTGCTAGCTGCTACAACTAAAACTGTCATTGAAGCAAAGCATTATTTGTTTACATGTATAAATCAGAGCATTCACAAAAAGAATCACTCGAAATCAGCGGGGGGAGGCGCGTAGAAAAAGCTGTTTACACTGGTTTGCAGCTCTCTCTCATTGTCGGAGGGGGGGGGGGGTCGCCACTCAAAAAGGTTGAGAACCACTGGACTACAGACTTAATATTGGTTGAGCAGCCGCTGATAGCAGGAGAACATGCGCAGGTGTTTGTTCCTCTTCTTCCCGTGACTTAACGGAGCGTTTGATTGACAGCTGCTGGCAAAGATCTACAAGATGCAGTCCAAGCCGGTGTTCCTGGGGGCGCGGCTCGCCAGCCTGCCCCTGAGATCGCAGGAGCGCTCGATCAGCACCGAGGACGGGATGGACTGCGTCCTGCAGGAGTTTGACGACGACACGGGTAACGTGTCTGTCTCTTCTCGCTTTCATGGAAGTCCTTCCCCCGTTCTTTTCTGGGCGTCAGCCCTATGTTCCCTCAGCCCAATGGTCCCACAGCCCTATGGTCCCACAGCCCAATGGTCCCACAGCCCAATGGTCCCACAGCCCAATGGTCCCACAGCCCTATGGTCCCACAGCCCTATGTTCCCACAGCCCTATGGTCCCACAGCCCTATGTTCCCTCAGCCCAATGGTCCCACAGCCCAATGGTCCCACAGCCCAATGGTCCCACAGCCCTATGGTCCCACAGCCCTATGTTCCCACAGCCCTATGGTCCCACAGCCCTATGTTCCCACAGCTCTATGGTCCCACAGCCCAATGGTCCCACAGCCCAATGGTCCCACAGCCCAATGTTCCCTAGCCCAATGGTCCCACAGCCCTATGTTCCCTCACATTTCTAAGAATTTTTTTCCACTGAAAATTAGGCCCTGTTCCCACAGCCCTATGTTTCCACATTTCTAAGATTTTTCTTAAAATTAGGCCCTATGTTAGGGTTAGGGTTACGTTCCATCTGTAGTCCAGTGCTACTGGACTATATATTGTGTATATATATATATATATATACTGGTATATATAGGTTGGGTGTAATTGGCTACCAAATTGGGAGAAATGGGGATACAATCTCAAACAAATTTATGAAAAAGGAAATGTGGGAACATAGGGCCTACTTTTGGGGAAAATGAATCGTAGAAATGTGGGAACATAGGGCTGTGGGAACATAGGCACGCTCCCCTTTTCTGTCTTTTTATACTTTTTTGATCCCCTCTTAACACTCGGTCTAAGCCCAGCGGCGTGTTGCTGTGCTCTCTGGCCTGCAGGTCTGATCCAGGTGTGGATTTTGTTGCTGGAGCAGCTCACAGCAGCGGTGTCCAACTGTCCCCGCCAACACCAACCTCCAACCCTGGAGCTGCTCTTCACTCTGCTCAGAGAGGTCGCCACTGTGCCAGGTAACATAAGCCCATTTCTCACGTCAACTCCAGACAGCGGCCGACGAGTCAGGTGCGGACCAGAGTTTCCCTTTCACACACGTGGCACTCAAACGGGAGATTGTCCGTGTCTCATATGCGTTCTCACTTCCTGGAAATCCTCCATTTTTGGTTTAGGAGAGGGGTGGCGCCTGGGCATTACATCGTGTCACAGAGCCGGTTTGTAATTTACTCGTGAACAGCTGAGTCTCTTGCCGTTAGTTGAGTCTGTCTGCCGATTTCTGCATCGGCCCTTACCGACAGAAGTCCCACGATCCCGTCGTCTCTCCAGGTAGACATTTCCGTTGGCGTCTCTTCTTGTAAATCGCCCTCCTTCATCTTGTTTTCTTCCAGTTTTGCCCAGGGTGCATCACAGAAACACGCTCGCTGTGAATTCTCTGGACAACAAGCTGCTCTATTCACACACGAGATCCAACATTACACCGACTTTGCACTCGGGAGCCGGCAGGGTAAAGACCGTTTAATGTCCGGTTCAACTGAGTCGGACATTTCTCGCTCTCACATACAGCTCCGCCGGTAATCTCTAGATCATTTCAGGTTCGCAGTGCATGTGTGAAAAGGGTGACGCAGACACACAGACGTATGTGGATTTGATTGTGTCTGACCGTGTTCACATCCAGTTTAGGCGAACAGTGTAGGGTGCAGGGCCATTTTTATACCATCCTTAACACAAAATCAAGATTTGATTGATTGATTGATTTTATTTGACCCTTTCGTTATAAGATACGACACAGCTTTGCACCAAACATAAAAAAACAGAAAACAAAGTCAGGATAACACTGTAAAGCCATGGGGCTTATTTCCATTGTGGTCCCTTGCGGGGGGGGGACAGAGAAAGTGGCAGCAGATCAAGTATCAATCCTCACATCCATACATATATTAAATAGATCCATCAAGACAATACAGTAATAAAAAACAGTAATATTGGCATCTGAGCCATTTTTTCAGTGCCTGCTTAAAACCTCCCAAACTTCTGACCATCTTTAGATTTCCTGGCAACCTCTTATACAGGCTTGTTGCTACATACAAAAATGCCTCCTTACCTAAATTACTCTTAACTCTAGGAGGTACAAAATCAGTAGAGCTGCCCCTGGTGGAGTAGCTGTGAACATCTCTCACTCTGTTAAAATAATTGATTAAATATTCATAATAGGTAACCAAGGAGTTCTTATTTTACAGCCAAATGTTCTGAAATGGCCAAATCTGTCACACAACTAATCATCCTCACTTCTAATGATCCTCTAAACAGAAACAGCCATCTCACGCTGCCTTTGCTGTCCCTTCTGTAATTTGCTTTGCTGTTGCCGAAGGGGTTTTTCCAAATAATCACACATACTTCACCCTTACCGTCTAACTGTGTCCCCTCTCTCTCCAGGCCCGGGGTTCGCCATCTTCGCCGTCATCCAGCTGCTGCTTCCCGTGATGTCCCTGTGGCTGCAGCGTAGCCACGGCGACCACTCCTACTGGGACGTGGCGGCCGCAAACTTCAAGCACGCCATCGGCCTGTGCTGCGAGCTGGTGGTGGAGCACGTCAACAGTTTCATACACTCGGGTGAGACATACATAGCTGTGCGCGTGAGCAGGAAGTGTCTGTGTGTGTTTGGGGTCTTACTCTAGGGGCACTGTGGCCACCGGAGTTGTCCACGTTTGTTGTGAAAAAAAAACAGCAATCACCAGAGAGGTTGATGGTAGTTTTAGGCCTCACCCTCCCCATTTCCTTAAGTTTCCCTCTTCAGTTCTTGCAGTTTCAGTGATCACAGGATCAAGTAAACGAGGCTAGAAGACGTTATGTCTGGCTGAACATGTTAGAGCTCAGCGTCCTTAAAATACCAAAAGGTTAAAATAGACATTGCTCCACATAAACCCCGAGCTAATTGCCCCTGTGTTGGCTTTTTGACATTGGCACTGAATGCAGAATCTGTCATGTTTGCAGAGCTAAACCTTCCTTTTAATAGGAAAAGCAAAAGCTCCTTAATGCTCAAATGGGGTAGCCTAGCTCCGCCCTCCTACGTACTTCCGCTCAATTTTCATTTTCCTTCACTACTCCGTCTGGCTTTGCGGTATAGTCTTGGGTTTTCTACCAGCCAAATCAGAGGGAGTGGCTGCGGACGATGACGTCGAGGTCGTGCGCTAGTTTGAGTTGTAGTTCCGTAATGGCGGTGGAAAAAGATGCGAGCGAAGCCATTCGGTCCGTTGTGGCAACGCTGCCGAATATCCAGAAGTTAAAGCCCGAGCAAGAACAATGTTTGCTGAGTTGTGTTGGTGGCCATGATGTCGTGGCCCTCCTCCCCACGGGGTTCGGGAAAAGTTAGATTTTCCAGATCACTCCGTTAGTGGTGAAGGAGTTGGCGAAGGCGAACGCTAGCGATGCTAAGCCGACGTCACGACCAAACGTTAGCGATTGGTTCTGGCAGATCCAGAGTGGCTCTGGGCAGATCCAATAGTTTTAAACTTCAACAGAGTACCCGCCTTCAAGGAAGTTAACACTTGTCAATGGAGAGAGGCCAGACTCTCTGGACAAATGAGAATCTGGTAGGACCAGGCTAATGGACCAGAGTCTGGTAGGACCAGGCTAATGGACCAGAGTCTGGTAGGACCAGGCTAGTGTACCAGAGTCTGGTAGGACCAGGCTAATGGACCACAGTCTGGTAGGACCAGGCTAATGGACCACAGTCTGGTAGGACCAGGCTAATGGACCAAATGGGGTGGCAGTAGCTAGGAGCAGTAGCAGTCCGTAGGGAGTTGGGTTGGGAACCGTCGCTGGAGTGTGGACTGGTAGCTGGAGAGATGCCAGTTCACTGGGCACTGCCAAGTTGAGCACCGTAGCCCCCACCCCCTCCCAATCGCTCAGGGCGCTGGTCCAGCACTGGCAGTCCCCCCTCACTCTGACATCTCTCCATTTGTGCATGTATAGGACTTGAGCATGTGTGTGTGTGTATTTCAGGCCCATGTGTAGTGATTTCTAACAAACTGTAAATTGTAATTTCCCCACTTGGGATCAATAAAGAATTATAAGTTATTATTATTATAAAATAGTTTGAAAGTGTGAGTTGAAACCTTGTCGTTCCTGCAACAACTGTTGGCTCGGATTTTCACTCCACTCTGTAGTTGGTGCTCATTTTAGCTCTGTACAAAAGCTCTGTGAACCGAAAAATGGTTAAGTGTGTTACGTGGCCACAGTAGATTCTAGTAGATAATTTACATGAACCCCAGAAAAGTTGAAAGGAAGGGAAGATGAAGAGAGGGAAGTAAGAAAGGGACATGAACAGCTGATGGAATTTGACGTTCATTTTAAACCCTAGGAACACGCATCTGTGATCAAATATTCTAAACTGATCCCAGATCTGATGGATTGTTATTGTTTGTCTGTTGAGCTTAAACACTGAAGATAAGTAGAGCGTGACCAATGACTTGTTGTTCCACTGCCCTCCTCCTTATATTACGCAAATTAAATTGTGGCCACGCCATCTCTGTCCCATGTGCTAACCCCAACGTTGTGTGTGTGTGTGTCTGTGTGTGTGTGTGTGTGTATATATGTGTCTGTGTGCGTTTCTGCCTTCCCTTTTTGCAGATATTGGTTACGAGTCTTTGATCAACCTGATGTTGAAGGATCTGTTCAAGCTTCTGGTGGCTTGTGTGTCTGAGCCTGCAGAGACCATCTCCAGAGTGGGCTGCTCCTGCATCAGGTGACCACACATTACTCACTCTCTCTCCATCTCTCTCGCTATCTCTCTCTCTCCCTCTAGGCTACACCACTGACCTGAGATCAGCTAGTCTTCTGAATAGGTCGCGCAGATCTCAGAAATTTCATACATTGTTCATCTGCTATTTCATTACTAAATTCACTTCTGAGACTTTTTTATGCGAGAAATCAACTATGTAGAGGTCAAATATGGGTCATTTTACGGAAATGTATAGCTAATTGCAAATTTGGTAAGACAAACAATGTATAACATTGCAGTGTCTGAAATATGAGACCTGCTGTCTCGTCTCCACTGTGTGTATGTGCTTCACGCAATCTAATCAGTGCCATTCCATTTACATTTAAATTTTGCTGAGCGAAATAACAACTGTTGTACAATATGAAACTCTTTGCTGGTATTTATGCCCTTTGCGTGGTTTGCAATCAGCCAAAGATGATTTTATTGAGAAAAAACGCTGTACTCGCATTGGTTGATACACTAACATGGACTTTTTTCTTTTTGAACAGCAAATGAGGGGTAAGCATTTGTCTAAAATAGATGATCTGACTGATTGCATCATGAAAAAACAATTTCATTTGAAATTGTAATCAGTATGTTGGCCAGAAAAATTGCAATCAGATAATATCCTCACATTTTTTATCCTCCGTTTGAGTTGGAGGAAGTCTGAGAATTTGGGGCGAAATTCTAAGAAGACTTTATCACTGTCTTAAAGAATAAGGGTTGTGGTATTCTAGATTTGTATTATTGTCCGCAAATCCCAAGAAAGGGCCAAATCTAACAACAAGTTAATCCCAGTAACAGTTATTGGTCTGCGTATCCAAAACGCTGATATATCTTCTTCCTCTGTGACATGCTGTGGAGCTCCATCACTGAACCACACTGTTGCACTGGGTGACATGTTCCTTCATTTTGACTCAATCCCAAATACACCGTCCTGCAGCGTGAAATACTCACCAGAGCACCGAATGTGTAATGATCTGCCGCTGGAAATAATCCCCCCAAAATGCTACATTTCTTATGTTTCTTATGTTATGTTTGCTCGAATAAACAGTGCCTTGCTGCTTTAGGAAATGACAGAGCTTTAAAGTGCCCATATTATGAAAAAAACACTTTTTCTGGTATTTGGGGTGTTCTTTTGTGTCTCTGGTGCTTCCACACACATACAAACTTTGACAAAAAGCCATCCATGCTGTTCTGAGTGAGATATGGTTTCTGAATGTGTCCTGCCTTCAGTCTCCTGGTGAGCTGTTCAAAATCGGCTCGGACTGTGACGTCACAATCCGAAATGAGCTGGCTAACCGCAACCGTTAGCTCGTAGCGTTAGCGTTAGCATGCTAACGCTAATGCTAACACTAGCATGGTACCTCGTTCTCAATAGCAAAGCACTGCTACAACACACAAGTTCACCATAATCTACAAAAGAACTACTTACATGTGCGCCCTCATTTAGAAGTATCCCAGCTAATCCTGCCTTGTAACTGACTGAAGTTGGAGAAACAGCCTGTCTTTTACTTCTATGGAGCTAGCTAGCTGACATGATCTACATCTGAGCTACTGAGCATGTGCGAGTGCAATCAAAGATAGTACAGAAGAAGAAGAAGAAAAGAGGTCTCACTCTGTAGCTAAAACAGAAACCAGGTGAAAAGAGGATCTACAGCAGTGAGAGAGAGCTGTGCAGTACAACAAAAATATGGTGTTTTTTGAAAATTAAACCATGTAAACCTATTCTGGTACAACCTTAAAATACAATTATGAACCTGAAAATGAGTATAATATGGGCGCTTTAAAAAATAAAAAATAAAACCGATATACTGTATATGCGTGAGCCATTTTTATGAATATGTCTTCAGTAGGAACCAATGGGATGGGGAATGTGAGTGTCACCAACAGCGCAGGGTAGTCAGTAGTCAGTGTCATGTTGTGACATGACTACTGACTACACTTTCATGAATGTGTCATAACGTTATAAACAACCCAAACAATGTCAACTTGTCATGACAAAAACGGAACTACCCTTAATGACAGAAGTCATAAACGTGTATGACTTGTTTATAACGTCCAACCAGAAGTGCAAAAAAAAAGTCTAATGCGATGTTCAAGTGTAGACAGGTGGTGCATAGGCAGGACAAGAAATATATTGCGGTGTTATAAGAGCAGAATAAATTATGGCTATGTAATGTTATGACAGTGTAATGTCACTCTTATGTCGATACCTTCAAGTAAAATGTTACCGAAAGTTTTACGAGGCAGCCAAACGTATTGTTGGTTTTGGTATTTACTGAGGTATTATTTAGATCATAGTTTGGACAATGTGTTACAAAGTAGGTTTATTTTTTGTCTGACACTGGCACAGACACTGTTATTCTCTCTCACCGTCGTTTCTATTGTTCCCTCTCCAGGTATATTTTGGTCACAGTGGGTCCAGTGTTCACGGAAGAAATGTGGCGGTTGGCCTGCTGTGCTCTGCAGGATGCTTTCTCTGCTACGCTAGAGCCTGTCAAGGTACACACACACACACACACACACACACACACACACACACACACACACACACACACACACAACACACATAAACAAAACTGCAGGCAGTTGCAGATTAAGTAGTGTATAATAAAATGGCATACATCATGCTCTCGTGTCACAAGTCAGCAGACACAAAAATGTAAAAAGGTACGAACATTTGGTTTCACTTTACTTGCAGGTATCTACATGAGAGTGACATATGATTTATGAAAGTGTCATAAACATTATAAACAAGTCATATACGTTTATGACGTAACGCTTCTGTCAGTAAGTGTCATTAATTTTTTTGTCATGACAAGTTATGGTTAGAGTTAGGGTTTATGTGTCATGAGAGTGTCATGTGTTCATGTTGTCATGTCACTCTTATGTAGATACCTTCAAGTAAAGTGTTACCGAAAATGTGCACATTTAGAAGCACACTCAACAGGCCAGTCCACAGTAGTAAACCTGCATAATCCATCCCCAATCTGAAGCTGCTGGTTGGGACAGAAGTAATCTGAAAGCCTTTGCTGTTAATGCTGTCAACATGCTGCCACTCCACGTTAAGCTTGATAACCCCAGTTACCCTCACACACACACACACGCTCACGCACGCACACACACACATACACATCGAGAGTGTCCTGCTGCTGTGAACAGCGACTGTTTCCTCACTGTGTCAGTGTTTTTTTTCTGTTCCATCTCTCTTCTCTCCGCTAAACTGATTAAAGAAAATGCTGCCTCAAAGCTTCCATATCTGGGCTAGGTAATCCAAATCGTTTGTCTTGACGACTGCACATAAATGCAGCTCAACGTTTAACAAACAAGAGCTGCGACCTGAATTTTGTTCACAAAACCACAAACAGTGCTTTAAGGTACATATGTGTATGTCTTAAACATAAGCAGTACAGACAGACAGACACAACTTTGCCTAAAAAGGTGGTGTCTAAAGTTAGCAGGATTATCTGTCTGATCATCCATCTGAACGGAGAGTAAAAGCACTCTGACCAGGCATTCCGTGCCAACTTTTGGTAGTTTTTGGTACTACAAGCAAGTTATTGTTGGTTACCTATAGAGCTGCAAAAGACGAATCGATTAGTTGTCAACTATTAAATGAATCGGCAACTATTTTGATATTCGATTCATCGGTTTGGGTCATTTTTTTATGAAAGAAAGTAACATTTTCTCTGATTCCAGCTTCTTAAATGTGAATATTTTCTAGTTTCTTCTCTCCTCTCTGTGTGCCGACTAAGTTGAGCTGGGGTTAAAAACCTGCTGAGTAATACTGTATGAGACAATTTCCCAGAATGCTCAGCTTTGTGACAAATGAGGAGACTATGTTCATTTGTTAATTTTCGTACCTGCTGGGGGGATGTGCGTGTGTGTGTTAAGTAGAGGTGACATTGGCAGGCATTCTATTGGTGGATGTTTTGTGTTCATGCAGTCCTGTGGCAACTGACTGACTGCAGCTAAGCTGCTTTACAGCTTAGAGCCACATCTGTGTGTGTGTGTGTGTGTGTGTGTGTGTGTGTGTGTGTGTGTGTGTGTGTGTGTGTGTGTGTGTGTGTGTGTGTGTGTGTGTGTGTGTGTGTGTGTGTGTGTGTGTGTGTGTGTAATGATGATGATCTCACCACCATTGACAGATTTTCTCTGCCCAGCAGATATGATTTTGGGACTGTAACTGACCAAATGAGCTTTGTGGTTATTTGCTGGCCTATGTTCTCAATCTCCTTAGCAACACATTTAAAAAAAAAAAAAAAGAGGTTGTCCTTTGTTTTATTCTTTGTTCGTTTATGAACTTCAGTTCTCAGATCACTGCTTTGGCTACCAATTCTGTCACAGAAACAACGTCTACTGCTTGTCCATGGACCACAGACAGGTTCAGGTCCGAGATTCTTCTCAAACCCCCCCGACCCAGTCCGAACCTCGCAGACCGCTCAGGTCGGCTGGTTCTGGACGACTGGCTGCTCCCAGGGTCAAAACTAAACACGGGTGAAGCTGCGTTGAGCTTCTACGCTGCTACATGTGGAACAAATTGAAGCAGAAGGGCTAAGACCTTCTTTCAAATCAAATCCAAGCTGAAGAGCTACCGGTTTACCATTGCTTTTAATTCATCTTCTTCTCAATCAAATGTAGAGCCCGACCAATAAAGGATTTTTAAGGCCGATATCGATACAAATAATTGGTGATTTAAAAATCCGATATATCGGCCGATATATATAAAAAAAAAAAATCCAGAAACGCGTAACAAAACAAAGAGATTTCCCTAACATTAGTTATTTGTAGTTATTTTTGAGTCCTCACTAATAAACTTTTGTTTTATTGTCAAAACGGAACAGAGGAACATCAAAATATATTAAACTTCTGATTTTTTTTTTGTTATTGTGTTTTCGTTCAAATAGTGTAGCCAACAGGGACGTTGTAGAGCGCCCTCAGGTGGACAAACGATGCAACGGAAACACTCTTAACATGGTTGAAGGGTGTTTCATCGTTTTTATTTTATTTTTTAAATATTCATTTATCAGAATCATTTATTTGTCATAAATGATTCTGATAAAGGAATATTTAAAAAAAAAAAAAATCATTGATCGGCCATTATAAATGCTGATAGCGATAGCTTGGAAAATGCCCAATATCGGCCGATAATATCGGCAAGTCGATATATATCGGTCAGGCTCTAATCAGTTAGTTTCTTTTATGTTTTTTATTATGTGCTTTTGCTTGCTTGTTCTATTCTTCTCATTGTTCCACTCTGTGTGTGTTTTTAGGGCTGGGACAGTATGCTTTTGTCCCGATTCGATTCTTTCACCATACATGGCTGCAGAATGGATTTGTATTGTGATTTTCATTTATTGCGATTCAATAGTGTAGAGTGTTGGGTATTTCTTTTCCTTCTTCCACAAAAACAAAAGTTACATAATACACTTCTAGAGACAATATATCAGGAGACATATCTAAAAACTACTTGTTTTCTAATTGTTTTCTGATGTGCACGTCCCACGTCAGTCTGACATGTATTTCGTTTGTAAAGAAGTACATCACATGGATTTTCTCCATTTTCTGTTTTCGGTCAGAAAACGGATATGATGTAGTCCCCATCGGCGGTACAGTATAAAGAGAAAATATTTAGATGAATCATTGGTTGAAAAAATAAATACAAAATATTGATTCTGGGAAAAGAATCAATTAAAAAAATCGTCGCAAAAAAATCACAATAGATACGATTTTCAATATATATTTTTTTTCCCACCCCTAGTTTTTATCATTTGTTTTTTGTGCTTTTACCTGTGTAAGGTGTGAAGCCCATTAATTATGCAATGTCTTCTATTAACACATGTCTCCTTGGTGAATTTATCTTACAGATAAACAACGGTTATTAAAATATAATGCTCCCTTTTAATGTATGGAATCTCAACATATGGCTCAGCATGCTCTTAGCCACATGCAGTCATTTTGTTTATGTAACCGCTTTTGTGACATGTTGGGGCTAATGGTTTTGTTTTACATGGCACATCATATCTATTTAGTTCTTATGGCAGTTTATATAAGAGCTGCTGTGATCCAGATGCTTTTACAGCTGCGATTACATATTGATCTGTAAAACTTTTTTTTTCATGTTTTACATGTGTGTAGATAGATTACATGTTAAATAGTAAAATGGGACACATAACTAGCAATTTAATTACCCTTCGTACTGCTTTTTGATTATGTTAATAATACATTTTATTTATAACGCACTTTACATTTAAAACAAATCTTAAAGTGCTACAGGGTAAAAGCGTCAGTATAAAAGCATGAAAACGGGCGCCTGGTTAGCTCAGTTGGTAGAGCGTGAGCACACATGCAGAGGCTCAGTCCTCGACGCAGTCGCCGCGGGTTCGGTTCCGACCTGAGGCCATTTGCTGCACGTCATTCCACCTCTCTCCACTTTCATGTCTAAGCTGTCCTGTCCAATAAAGGCCTAAAATGTCAAATGATTGTATAAAAATGGGAGACTAAAAGCAGCAAATGTTCTTAAATGTGCAATATTGGATTGAATCCTAAAATGACCACAATATGTCATCAGACATCATATCATATGTCATCTATTAAGGTAACATGCTAAGCTGAAATGCTATGTTTTCTGACAACAATGCTAATGGCAGTATTTCCTCCTATCAACTGCCCATTTTGAAAGCCGGGCCGGGTTGCCAGATATATCTGTAAAAACGCAAACCCAGCGCGCTGCAGCTGTAGTACAGCCATGGAAGCTGCAAACAAACAAAGGGGATAACAGTTGACGTTCAGTCGTTTCAACATTTGTGTACTTACATTGAATATCACAGAGTAACGTTACTCGAGTTAGTTACTCGCACAACAATTGAGACACAGCCA
The DNA here is from genome assembly GCF_010015445.1 of Perca fluviatilis. Lineage (NCBI taxonomy): Eukaryota > Metazoa > Chordata > Actinopteri > Perciformes > Percidae > Perca > Perca fluviatilis. The sequence continues at coordinate 4,329,412 of NC_053130.1, forward strand.
GTGAAGTGATCCCGACTGGTCAGCCCATAACTGCTAACGTTACCGGAGGACCAAGCAAGCCTGCACCGGGTGTTTACAACGTGTAGTCTGTTGAGCGGCCGTGGCTGTGAATCGGTACAGAGGACCGTGAGTCTTTAGCGGTTGTTTCCTTAAAGGGCTCATATTATGCTTTTTGGCATTTCCCCTTTCCTTTATTGTTTTATCTATCATTTTTGTGCACATTATAGGTTTACAAAGTGAAAAAGCCCTTTACTTCAGAGACAAACGTGCGTCACTTTGTAACACACGTCGCAATGCTCGACTAGCTGCTAGCGTGGCACGCCCTCATACTCTGCTTCTGACTGGCTAGTAGTCCTTACCTAGCTACTGCGCATGTGTGACTCCTAACAAAGATGGAACAGAAGTGAGATGTCTCACTCTGTAGCTAAAACAGAGAGCTCAACACACAGGGTGAAAAGAGGAGCTGCAGCAATGTGCAGTACAACAAAAATATGTTGTTTTCTGAAAATGAAACCATGTAAACCTATTCTGGTACAACCTCTAAATACAATTATGAACCTGAAAATGAGCATAATATGAGCACTTTAATTTTAAGACGTCTGTCAGTGGGGTAGAGAAGACTGCGAGGTAGCGGTGTTTTTAGCGGCTGTTGCCATCATTTTAATCCGAGATAGGGTGGTTGTCAGTCAGGTACAGAGCTCCGCATGAGCACGGGCTTTTATGACAATATCAATGTATGCTATGTCAATATAACCAGCATCTAACGTTAGCTACTCCGCTGTGCTCTGGAGTAATGTCTGGCTGTGTATGACTAGCGTCTTGCAACATTGATGCTGTGTTCTCAACCTGGCAACCTCCGTGAACTCCAGGTCTGGGGAGGAGGGGGCGGGGGAGACGACTCTGTCCAGTATTTTGAATTTGGACTGCAGTAACTATTTTAGCTGAAATAACTAAAGAGAAGGTCTAGTGTTTGTAGGACACCGGCAGCCCTCCGCATAAAGCTGGCAGTCAATCCCTAACACGTCCTTATGCTTTCACACACATCAACACGTGACCTCTGACTGGGTTTTAGAGGAAAGCTGATTCTTCTATAAGCGCTGCATTCAGGTCACATTCGTATAACATAATCTATATACTGTATTAAACAATCAAATCAGGAAGGACATTAAAACATTTGTATCGGCTGGCCACAGAAGTAGTTAGGTGATTGACTCACCAGCTTTCACCATTTTACCAGAGAGTGTATAATATAATGGAATTAAAAACATGGATAAGGGCTATGTACTGTATACCGTGTAGTGTAAGTTTCGGGGTTGTTTTGCTTCTTGTTTTATTTGATTTATGTATTGAGGGAATATATATATGCTGTCCCTTCTCCTAGGAGAACTACCAGCTTCTCCTCTGATGTTAACATTGGGAAATTGGCAATTTTTTGGGCTATTTTTCCAAAGTGTAAATATCTTAGTGAATAGAATTTTTCACAGTGGAGGATGACAGTGACACAGTGGATATCTCTTTTTTTCTAGCTCCCCTGTTCAGCAGTGAGCACATATACGCTCCTCTCTGGGCAGCCTGAGTCTTCCTGTCTCTACGGCCAGTTGGTGGTCACTGAGCCTGTATTTAGTCAGGATCCATCTCTGTGTGCAGATACTCAGCCAATTCATGTTCTCTGTTAAGAGTCAGATAACAATTTAGTCTACTTTGTGTTTTTGTTTGACTTTTCCAATGTTCTAAATATTGATCTTTTGAATGATTCATAATCTGTTTGTTCTGTTGTGTTGTCTTGAACCAGTGCTGATGGGAGCCGGGTTAGTTAGCTTCACCATCAGCTGACTGGGGGGAACCAGGTTAGTTAGCTTCACCATCAGCTGACTGGGGGGAGCCAGGTTAGTTAGCTTCACCATCAGCTGACTGGGGGGAACCAGGTTAGTTAGCTTCACCATCAGCTGACTGGGGGGAGCCAGGTTAGTTAGCTTCACCATCAGCTGACTGGGGGGAGCCAGGTTAGTTAGCTTCACCATCAGCTGACTGGGGGGAGCCAGGTTAGTTAGCTTCACCATCAGCTGATTGAGGGGACTGTCTCTTGGGTTTTTAGTGCTTTGAAATGAAGTGTGTCTTTTTGGCTTAAATTAAGCTATGTCCAAAATGTAATAGCTTGTTTCTGTATATTTATATACTACGATACTGTACTATACTAATACTCTATATCTCTCTGTGTCTCCCTCTCTCTCTCTCTCTCTCTCTCTGTGTCTCTCTCTGTCTGTCTCACTGTGTGTCTCTCTCTCTCTCGGGCTCCTTGTGTCTCTCTCTCTGTCTCTCTGTAGAACCTTCTGGCGTGTTTCCACAGCGGTTCAGACAGTTTTTCGGGAGACGCCTGTGAAGTGAAGGTGGCCGCTCCGTCCCACTCTGCTGCAGCTGAGGCGGAGTACTGGCGGATCAAAGCCATGGCTCAGCAGGTCAGTAGGACTTCAAGCTTTAATGCATAACTTTTTTTATATAGTAATGAACGTCCGTTACATTCAAGCCATTACCAAATGAGTTGCTACAAAGCTAATTAAGACTATCAGCTCCACACAACTCTCTCTGGATCTCTCAGTATGACTATGTTCAGAAGATTGTGGCGTCCGGCGACTTTCGCACGCAGAAACTTGAGTAAAGATAATGGCCTCTTCTGAAGAGTCCGACATGTTTTTTTTAATCCTCCATGTCCTCCTTGGTTACTAGCAACTGTGTGGAGGAGGGGTGGGCGATCACGGAAGGCTTGTAACCGACGTTCATTAATATAAAAAAGTTACGCACTAAAGCTTCAAGCAAAGATCAAATAGAATTCTATCTTAAACGCACAACTTAAACTTCAATAAGCAGATATGCAGCTTTATTGTCACAACGACTGACATGTCCTCTCTGGGTCCCAGGTCTTTATGTTGGACACCCAGTGCTCGCCGAAGACGCCCAACAACAAGGAGGGCTTTGAGCACGCTCAGTCCTGCGTTCTCATCATCGAGCTGCCGACAGACCAGCAGGCCAACGGACACACACAGAAGAGGTGGACAACACACAAACACACACACACACACACACACACACACACACACACACACACACACACACACACACACACACACACACACACACACACACACACACACACACACACACACACAGAAGCAGGTTCGGCTCCACATGTGATGATAATTATCCGACATTCATTTCTGGGATTGTTCAGGTGCCGTCTGAATGCCCGTCACCTTCCTCTTTCTTTGTGTTGGCGTTCTAACCTCCGGTGGATTTCTGAGGACTATGGTTAACTGCTCCTCAGATCTCTGCAGGGTAAATCCAGACAGCTAGCTGTCCTATCTGAGTTTTCTCTCGCACGACTAAAACAACTTTTGAACGTACACTTTCCACCAAAACAAGTTCCTTCCCCGAGGCTATTTTGCAGGGGCTCCATGCGGAGCTTAGCGCCGCCCAAGACAATTGTGATTGGTTTAAAGAAATGCCAATAAACCAGAGCACATTTTTCTCCCATCCAGGAATACTGTGTGGACTAGCCAGACCCTCCTTGGCAGCGCTGTGTTTTATTTTGCCTTTTGGGTTGCTGCTTATTTTTATATGAAAAGCCCAGATGGAATGTGCATGGAAGCACATTTTGTCTCGTCTTTGCGGTACTTTTCTTACAATGTGCCCGGCTCTTTAGTTAACAGCTGTTTTGTATACTTTTAAAAAAAATGTTAGATGGAGTTCAGAAGTATATTTCCTCTTTCAGTAACTTTGTAGAACGGTTTGTGTTCACATGATGCAAATTTTCAAAATTAAGAAAGCCAGTTTTGCAACAAGAAAGTACATCAATGTATTTTTGTTAGTTATTAGTAACAGCCAAATGAACTCGCACCTAACTCACTAACGGTCTTTGCTTGTCTTTCTGCTGCTGTGCTTCCAGGAAAATTGGGTAAGGCTGTTTTTCTGTGACATCTGTGACTTTGTGCTCGTCAGTTTTAACAGTATGAAAAATGTCCACACACAGAGTACAGTATGGCTCTGCATGCAAACTAACTGTTCACCTGTAGAGCTGCACGGTGTGGAGAAAATAGTATCTTGTGATGCATTTCTTTATTGGTGTTATGAGATGTAACATATCCTGAAATTTGTGTCGAATTTGCTGTTTAGTGAAATGAAAAGGATTTGCAAGTACTGTTTTTTTAACAGGTAATGGTAATTATGAAATCACATTTTCCACGTCTTTTATGGATTCTGCGTTCTGACAACGCGGCCCCTAATGTGTTTAATGTGGAAATTGACAAAACTGTAATCAAACAAATATGATCCATTGTGCAGCTCCACACAGTCTACCTGTGTGTGTGTGTGTGTGTGTGTGTGTGTGTGTGTGTGTGTGTGTGTGTGTGTGTGTGTGTGTGTGTGTGTGTGTGTGTGTGTGTGTGTGTGTGTGTGTGTGTGTAACAGTAGGGAATTGAAAAATGTTTGTTTTGCCTTTAGTGTCTCCCCTTAATTATAATGTATTTTAGCTCCTCTAAAAGCTAAATAATTTATTTCAGAAGCCAAAATACAGTAGCTGTTAAATAGGTTTATCACAGCCCGGTTACATTAAGAAAGTGGTTATTTCTTACTTAAGGCAAAAGATTGTCTGAAGTAATTTAAGAACAAAATAAATGTGATTTGACCGGCATCCATCCCTGTTTCTGAATCCTGCAGGATCCCCTTCAGGACCATCGTGGTGAGCCTGCTGTCCCACCAGGTCCTGCTCCAAAACCTCTACGACATCCTGCTGGAGGAGTTCGTCAAGCATCCCGACGGAACCGAAAGCGTCACCCCCGTGACCTCTGACCCCAGCCGGGCCGCTGCAGGCTTCCTGCGCTACATCTCCATGACTAACTTAGCCATAATCCTTGATCTGCTGCTGGACTCTTACAGGTGACTGCAATGAGAAAATCAGCCATATATCGTTTCCGTGGGGTCTTAAAAAGTCTTAAAAACTAAAAAATTTCAAAATGAAACTTTTAGCCTTTAAAAAAATCTTAAATTCGCTGAACTATTGTGTTTTAGGTCTTAAATAATTTTGTCTGTAACCACGACGTTTCACTTCCGAGATTGCTCCATTGCCGCTGGAAATTTCACGGATGTCCATCATATTCGGACGGATGCCCGTCACCTTCCGCTTTCTTTGTGTTGGCGTTCTAAACTCCGGTGGATTTCTAGGGGACTATGGTTAACTGCTCCTCACATCTCTGCAGGGTAAATCCAGACAGCTAGCTAGACTATCTGTCCAATCTGAGTTTTCTGGTGCACGACTAAAACAACCTTTGAACGTACACACGTTCCACCAAAACAAGTTCCTTCCCGAGGCTTTATTGTGCAATAAATTTAATGTAATACCGCCCCCCCACCCGTGCCGTTTCTCTGACCAATCTCGCCATCCCGCTCCATTGTCCCCTCACTCGCGAACAAGACCCCAAGGTACTTAAACTCCTTCACTTGGGGTAAAGACTCATTCCCTACCTGGAGTAGGCACTCCATCGGTTTCCTGCTAAGAACCATGGCCACAGATTTAGAGGTGCTGATCCTCATCCAATCCACTTCACGCTCGGATGCCATCAGGACCACATCATCTGCAAAAAGCCTCGATGAGATCCCCAGCCCACTGAACTGCAACCCCTCCCCACCCCTCCCAAGCCTCGATATCCTGTCCATGAATATCACAAACAGGATTGGTGAGAAAGCACAGCCCTGGCTACTCCCACAGCACCTCCCACAGTATCTCCCGGGGTTCCCGGTGATACGCCTTCTCCAGATCTACAAAACACATATAGACCGGATGGGCATATTCCCAGGCTCCCTCCGTTTTTTCACGACCAGGACGGAATCCGCATTGTTCCTCTTGAACCCGAGGTTCGACTATCTGCTGAACCCTCCTTTCCAGCACCTTGGAGTAGACTTTACCAGGGAGGCTGAGAAGTGTGATACCCCAGTAATTAGCACACACCCTCTGGTCCCCCTTTTTGATCAGGGGAACTACCACCTCGGTCTGGGATGACATATACCACATATACATATACCATCAAGAGTTATACCCCTTAGATGTTAGCAATTTATTGCAACAAAGATGACATGCATATGATATGCAGATGACAGTGTCATATGAATCTGTAATCCGGCTGGTAATAATGTTGATCAGCTTCACACTCTGACTAATCTCCTGATCTCTTCTTCTTCTTGTGCAGGACAGCGCGGGACTTTGACACCCGGCCCGGTCTGAAGTACCTACTGATGAAGGTGTCGGGGGTTTCTGGCGCGGCTAATCTGTACCGTCAGTCCGCCATGAGCTTCAACCTGTACTTCCAGGCCCTGCTGTGCGCCACACTGAGCCAGGCCGACAGCATGACCGCACAGCAGGTAGAAAGCCATCATCCAAACTCCTCCGTTGTTTTTAATTGAATGTTGAGTTATCACCTGACTCTGAAGTACACAGCCTTTTAGGGTCTCTCAGCGTATTGTTCAAGTTTCACAGAGCCAAACTTAAATAGTTTCTGATGAATCCACTTTATTCAACCTGCTCAGCACCAAACAGCAGACAAACAAAGTTAGAGACTAGTTGCTCCACCTTTTTCACCATAGAAAGTCCTTCCAGAAAAATGAGTTTTTTTTGTGATTGTTGCGGGCAAAAATCCTTGATTATGCAGCACGTTTTCTTAAAAAATGCGATGGAATATGCGGGATATTTATGCAATTTTATGCAATGAAATTGCAGGAACTTGCAAAAACTGCGGTTTGATAAAAAAGAGAAAAAAATGTGATTCCCCCAACACCCTGCTTTTCGATGATGTTCACGTCGCGTAATTACGTCACTTCATAACGTTCCCATGGCAACGGGGGAAAATGGCTGCTCTTGTGTGAAGTAAACGCAACATTTTTCAACTTTCTGCTAAGATATATGGGACTTTTTTGCAACGAAAATGCAGGGATTACGAAATCATGCAAGCCCCGCATATTTTGCGCGGAAATCAGCAATTTATGAGGCGAAAGTGCGGCATATTTGAAAAAATGCAGCCCCCGCATAAATATGCGGACTTTGGCTGATTATGCATTGAATTGTGCGATCGCATAATCGCGTTTTTGTTTTGGCACTGCATAGAGAGCCAGCTATTGGTATAGGGAGTTGGTGGAGACCAAACCAGAGCTAAAGGGAGAGTGAGTTTTGTTTTTAAATGACTCAGTGGTCCAGAGACACCTCTCTAATTAAATGCTTATGTTGCTCTGTGTCTACTTAATGTGTAAGCCGTTTGCTATTACTTTGGAAATATGCGTGGTCTTCAGCGTGAAAAAATTATTTATACAGCTTTAAGTTGGTTTTCATTTTGCCTTTGCTAGCTTTAATTTAGTTTATATTTCTTTTTTTGATTTGAAAAATGTTAAGTTCCAGATGTATTATGTATTTCCACTTCTGCTTTTGTGTTTTTTTTGTAGGTGTTATGAAGTTCACAGCAGGTATCTTTATGTTCGGGAACAGATGCATAACAAACAATACATTTGAATTGACTAATTCATTTTATTGACTACATTTTTGTATCTAATCATCTGCACAGTTTAGTATCCAGTTGGCAACCATCTACTAAAGACATGCTGTAGCAGTCACACATGAACATCTTAGCAACCACCTAGAAACGTCGGGATAACCACGTAGCGACATAGCTACAGATGCAACCACTAACGAGCCGTTAGGAAATCAAAACTCTTTTTCACCTTTGAACCTTTCATCGTATTTAGGTGAAGAGGATGCTGTATGAGGAAGAAGAGGGGAGCTCTGACTCTTCTCACCCTGGCTCTGCTTCCTCAGAGGACGAAGACATCTTTGAAGAAACAGCACAGGTGATGCACGCACGCACACACAAACACACACACACACACACATTATTCTTCTGTGTCAACTTGACCCTGGCCATAAAACTCTTGGTAGGAAGGGGAGTCATTTTTCTGCAGAAAAATACCCGGGGTCTTTCAATTAAATAAAGATCTTATTATTGCGCCATCCGGTCTCCCTGAAGATTCTTTGATTCGACAAATCGGCTTAAAGAAAACCCCCAACAGTAGCATCATCCTCGGGGTTCTGACCCACACGCAGACGTGGACGAGCATCGCTGCTTCAGAGCAGAGCAGGGAAAGGACTCATGTCTCATTCGCCGTAAGCGAACACCTAATAGACCTTTTTTCACGGCAGACATGTTGACATGTCGTAGTAGGAGAAGCACAGGTGTGTTGAAAACCACTAATGATGGCTGCATTCCACTTAGGAGAGGTTCCTAGTATTGTGCATGCTGACTCACTGAAATAGCTTACTGGGACACTTGATGGAACTGAGCCATCGTTAAAGGAATACGCCACCGTTTGTTGAAATAGGGCTTATCACGGTCTCCCCTGGCTGTAGATAGGTGGGCCAACGCAGTTTTTATCTCAGTGCAAGTAATTAGGTTTTTTTTTTGTCTTTTGTTGGCTCACTTTTACTGACAACATGCTAACCGGCAACATAGGATTCCATTCACTACGCTAAGCTAACTAGTGGCGGCGCTGCCGGTGTTGCACCGGACTAAAACGATGCATGCACAAAAAATGCGTTGGCCCACCTATCTACAGCTAGGGGAGACCGTGGTGAGCCCTATTTCAACAAACGGTGGCGTATCCCTTTAAGGTTATCAATTTCAGCTGTGAATTTTCCTACTATGACAAGTCAAAATGTCTGCTGGGAAAAAGGCCCATCCTATCGTACCGAATGTTAAAAACAAACATGACTACTGTTAGCAATGCGGCGGCGACGCGCACTGAGCTCAGGCCCGTACACGGGAGGGGTAGAGTATGCGCAGCGGGGCGAGGAGGCATGTCATTGGTTCTTTCCAAGCGGAGCCAGTGATTGGTGGGTGTTTTTTACAGGATTACAGCAGCTACAGATGACGGATCTTTTTCACTCGTTTTTCAGAGCCCATAAGTTATTTGTTGCCGTCGGGACAATATATTCAGACAATATACAAAGAAGTGCATGCTGGAAAGAGTCACCAACCCTGCCTTGTAAAGGTCACACTGATTGACAGGTGACCACAGAAACAAAAATAAATAAATGATAAATGAAAGACTTGGCCTGGATTAGAACGTCTTCTTTATTAGTAAATTAGTTCCAGTTTATCAAGCCCAGTCCTCGGAGGCTTTCCTGAAGCTGTAATGGAACAAGGAAGATGAATTTCTAATGTCATAATATCAAAAAAACAATCATCCACTTGACTCTTGTGTTTCCTTCCGGCAGGTCAGCCCCCCCCGCGGCCGGGATAAGCGCCACCACTGGCGGGCGCCCATCCCGTCCCTGAGCGTGCAGCCGCTGAGCAGCGCGGACTGGGCCTGGCTGGTCAAACGCCTCTACAAGCTGTGCATGGATCTGTGCAACAGCTACATTCAGATGCACCGCGACCTGGAGAGCACGCTGGAGGACATGGCGCTGCTGAGGGGAGGAGCGGGAGGCGCGGGAGAGCACGTCTTCTTCCTGCCCCTCTTCCAGTCGGAGACTTCCACCCCGACTTCGGCGGGCGGGCTGTCGGCGCAGGGGACGCCGTCGGAGGAAGGCGGGTACAGGGGTCAGGCGGCGGACAGGGCAGCGTCGCCGGGAGACACGCCCACACCCAGCCCAGGATTCAGGTCTGACTTTAGTCACATAACACAAGCAGTTGTTGTGTCCGTATAATGGCCACTGGTCTCCACACTATGAACTCAGTACACACTTATCCATGTGATGGACCTCAGGTGCTTTTATTTCGGTCTCTACAGCTGTCTCCACCTGCAAGGGGTGGGAGAAAAAAATCAATTCATGTATGTATCGTGATTTTTGTGACGATTTTTAAAATCGATTTTCCCCATAATCCATCATTTTTATTTATTTTCCTACCAATGATTCCCTTAAATATTTTCTGTCTATACGGTCCCGCTGACGGTAACCAAATCATATCTGTCTCCAGCAAAGCAGACGGAAAGCAGAAAAATGCAGAAAATCCACGTGATGTTCTTCTTTACAGATGAAATAAATGTCCGACTGACTGACTGACATGGGATGTGCATTCTTCTTAGTGTAGAATTCAACTTTTGTTTTTGTTAAAGAAGGAAAAAAAGAATCTCAATACTCAATACTATCGAATCACAATACTTCTAGAATCGCAATAAATGAAAATCGTGATACATATTCAATCTGCAGCCATGTATCGGGAAAGAATCAAAATCTGCAAAAAAACGTAGAAAGCATATCCTCCCCGCCCTATAGTGCGGATCGGGACGCATTTTTCTGTCCGAGCCCGGCCCGCGTCCGACAGAGCAGTAACCGAACCCGGCCGGAGCCCGACAGGCATTAAGATATTTCTGTCCGAGCCCGACGCAGTTAAAATCTTGTTTTTTTCTCATACTAATGACACCTTTGTTTGTGTGGAAAGCTTTTATTAAGCAACTGCAGGAAGGCATTCGGAAATGTCAACAGATGAGCGCATCAGCGCACACGGGGCAACAAGCGCACGTTAACACAGGCGCGCACCTACATAATAAGCTGTTTTAAATTTAAAATGTTCAATGCCTTATCGGGCTGATGTGACCGAGCCCGACCCGAACCCGAACATCATTTCTAAATATCTGTCCGAACCCGGCCCGGCCCGCCAGGTACCGCTGGGTACCACTAGGTCCCGACGGGCTCGGTTTTGGGTATCCGTCCTCTACAGCCCTAGCACCTGCCATGTAACAGCTGGCGCTTCACTTGTGCACCCCCACGGATGTGTTTAAAGTTACACATTCAATCACGCGTGCATTTGACTGAACACACAAGCCTCAGTTTAAGTCAATCATAACGCTTCAGCATACAGTATTTTCATGACCTGGGGTTATTGATATGACAAATATAGCTCTGTGTAGGTGAGTCCTGTGTGTAAATCGAATCCATGTATGCTGTGTGTAGCAGACACACTCGCTCATACTGTACATTACAGTAGGCTACACATACCAAGTTTCAAGGTATACCGCCTACTACACATCAGTTGATTTCTCAGGGCAGCCGTTGCGTTGTCCGGCTAGGTGCGCCGGTCGGCCCCGAAGCTCACTACGTCGCCTTTTTTTTTCTGCCAGGGAACGCCACAGACCTGCCGCTCCCCGTATGGAGGGAGCACAATAGTGGCTTTATCTGTATACAGTATGTGTTGGTCAGTTTTGTCTGCTTGCATGACAATCCCATTTTGCAGCAATAAAATTGAAGTGAGAGGAACAAACTGAAAAATGTGTCTTTTTAGATATAAAAAAAAGGATTCCTTTGGGGAAATAATTAGAAGTTGGACAAAAATCAAGGAAATTGCAATATATAGCAGAATATCGCAATATTTTCAAAATCGCAAGGTACAAGTACAGTGATAATATCGTATCATGGGGGCATCTGGTGAATCCCATCCCTGTTGTCCAGTGCTACATGACTCCCTCAGTCACCTGTCCAATTAAAGCGACCCTTTCCTCTCTCTTCGCAGCTGCACGGGCAGTCTGCCCCCCCACTTCAGGTCCGGAGGCGAGAGGAGGGACTCCGGCCTCGCAGGAAGCTCTGCAGGCGCAGCTCCTGTCAGCGCCGGCCCGGGAAGGAGAAAGGAATGGTGGGAAAGCGCCGGGAACAAGCTGTACACCATCGCCACGGACAAAACCATCAGCAAGCTGATGATGGAGTACAAACGCCGGAAGCAGCAGCAGCAGCAGCAGGCGCAGCAGAGCCACGTCAACCTGTTTATGAAGGAGCAGGGCCGTGCGGCTGGGGCTGCAGCAGGAGGAGGAGGTGCGGGCGGGGAGAGGAGGGGCCCCGTGGAGCCACAAAGGGCCCCGCAGAGGCCCCAACATCTGGTGGACCAGCAGGGTCCCGCTCTGAGGCACTCTGTCAGCGCGGGGCCGGAGGTCCTGAGGCAGGAGAAGAGACCTCGGTCAGCATCCACCATCAGCTCCCACAGCATCTCGCTGAGGGACTCGGAGGCTCAGATACAGGTACATGGCGCCGGGAATTCCAATAGAAAAGAGAAGTTTTAAGGGGGCGCTATGCAGCTTTGGCAATTTCTCCGCTGTTTTCTCACTTTTTGCTCGCAGGTTTCTCTGTGGAGCTCCCCCTACAGCTTCAGAATAGACATTTGGCAACACTGTCGTAAGGCTTGGCGAACTACACAGATAGAACCGACAGAGGAACGGCCAGACAACTACAGAAAACAAACGTGTTTGCTAACGCCTATGCTAACATCTCCGCTAGCTAGTAATTCCCTAACAGGCAGCGATTATAATAAAAACCTTTACAGACAAATAGCAAACATCCGGAGGTCACAATAACAAGAAATATAAAGATTAAACTGAGTTTATCCCAAAGGTACTTACAAGTGCAACAGCAGGAACGCCAGCTCAGCATCGGATTTGCAGGCTTCTGTTTGTCTCACGTCTCGCCATTTACAACATAAATCATTTTTAGCCAAATGTCTGTCACCTAATTTCAGTAAATCAGTTTAGGTCAAAGTAAGAGAACATCTATCATCTTGCGCTGTCTTTGTGAGGTCCTATCAGAGTTTAAGACAGAAATTGAGGATTTCTTTTTAGGCGATATAGTATGAAAGACCTCACAAAGATGGAAGTGCAGATGTATGTGTGTTAGTGATCTATTGAGTGGCTAGTAACATTTAAACATTCATTGTGTGTGTGTGTGTGTGTGTGTGTGTGTGTGTGTGTGTGTGTGTGTGTGTGTGTGTGTGTGTGTGTGTGTGTGTGTCTGTCTGTCTGTCTGCTGTCTGTCTGTCTGTCTGTCTGTCTGTGTGTGTGGCGTGGCGTCGTGTCCTGCTTTGTTCGTGTGGGCGTGTGCATCTGTGTGCGTTGTGTGTGTTCGTTTTGTTTGTGTGTGTCTGTGTTTGTGTAAACGGTCAGTGCATGTGTGTGTGTGTCGTCTGTGTGTGTGTGCATGTGTCTGCACGTGCGTGTGTCCGTTGTCTGTGTGTGTGTGTGTGTGTGTGTGTGTGCGCGCGCGTGTGTGTGTGTGTGTGTGTCTGTGCATGTGTGTGCGTCAGTGCATGTGGGTCTGTCTGTGTGTGTGTGTGTGTGTGTGTGTGTGTGTGTGTGTGTGTGTGTGTGTGTGTGAGAGAGAGTTTTTGGAACAGGAAGTGTTTGGTTTTCCACATTTGTATTGAAAAGAACAACAATCACCAGAGAGGTTTCTGATAGGCTGGGTGATACGGAGAAAATCAAATATCAACATTTTTTGTATTTTTTTGGGTAAATGGGTTACAGACGTCTTCTTTGTTATGAAAAAAAAAACTGGTTTCTCTCCCTGTTGCAGGCGTGGACCAACATGGTCTTGACTCTCCTGAACCAGGTCCTCCTGCTGTCAGATTCCTCCTTCCTGGCGCTCCAGCCGGCGCTCTACCCCTGCCTCAGCCAGCTGTCCTGCCACGCGGATTCACGCCGCCCCGCGCAGGCGTTGCGCGAGTGGCTGGGCCGCGTCGGCAGGCTCTACGACATCATCGTGGGACGCCGCAGCGGAGAAACGCAAAAAAAAAACACCGGGCGGAAGAGCGGCGGTCTGTCGGGTCAGTGAAGGACGTAAAACAGATGAAGTGGACTGGTTTGATGCCGTCCGTGCGACGGCGCCGCTGTGCGGTAGATTGGAAAAGGGTTTGATTGGCTGATGATGGCAACGCAAAGGCAGACTGTGACATCATAATCCCAATACAAGTGGTGGAACAAGTGACGATAAAAAAAAAAAAAAATGGATTCGTGGCATTTTTGAAGAACACTGGCGAACATGGTTCTTTGTCTATAATAGAAATGCTTTTGAGAAGTGAATGTGCCCAGTTCTGCCTCTTTTTGTTCAGTTGAAGTTGTTCATTTTACACATACACACACACACACACACACACACACACACACACACACACACACACACGAAGCTTTTAATATGATTTGCTTATTAGTTTGAAAAACTGATTTGCAGAATTGCTCCTAATCTTGTCACAGTATTGTCATATCGCCACAATATGCTTCCACTAAGCTCATAAATACGTAATTACATTAATGTGGATGCAGACACAAAGCTTGATTTATGGTTTTGCGTTGAATCTACGCCGTAGATACGTACCTACATAGGTGCGTACGTAGGTAGGCGTATTAGGGATGTCACATGAACTGGTACTTTGGTACCAAGTCGGTACCCCTCCTCTCCACGACAAAACAGTGACAGAAATTTAAGAGGAAAAAGACCCCCTAAGTGTTATCCTTGTTCTCCTAAAATACGCGTTACCTGTATAATGGAGGACGTGGGACTTATTGTATTGTATTTTACCGTGGTATCGAATTGGAAATTAAAAATCATGAAATTTCACTGGTATTGGTATCGATGACTTTTTTTATTCTTTTTCTCTTTTTACACACCGTGGTATGGACGGTGTTATCGAGTATCGTGTACTTTTGGTGGTAACGGTACCCACTACTACATTTTTGGTAGTCTATATATTTGAACGTACACGTACGACGATTCTGATTGGTTTAAAGAAATGCCAATAAACCAGAACAGGTTTTTCTCCCGTCCCGGAATGCTGTGTGGACTAGCCAGACCCTCCTCCGCAACGCTGTGGAGGAAGGTCCGGCAAAGCGAGACTACATTGTTGGTATCGTGACATCCCTAATGCGTAGAGACGGACCCTACACCGTAGCCCGACGCGCACCTTCCCCAGATATAGAACTACACGACGCGGCGATGCAGACCGGACTGTGATTGGTCCGCTTGGCCGTGGCTTGGTAGCGTCGCATTTCCCTCTACTCGTTTCCGGTTTCTCCGTCTCCACCTTTCAATACATCCATGCGCCGGAGTCGGTACTCGCTCCGAAGATAACCGCCATCACTCCTTCACTCGCTCCACCACACACTCGCCACACACACACACATACCAGCTCTGCTATTCTTTTAAAGATATACGCTAGAACGACGCAAACACACCAGCGCACAAGTGTAGAGCAAAGAAAAACTGAGACTCGCTCATTGAAACCAAAACTCTACAGGATACCTTTAAGGAAAATGTTAGGCGTATTTTCATTCAGAACCGCGGCTGGCCTGCCAATTTTCACTTTCTCGACATGTGATGCATGATGATGCAAGGAGGAAAAGAAAAACCACGTCTCAGTCCGGCCTCACTATCTGTGTCTGAGAAATATCGTGTGTAAACACCACGCCGACAGATCGCTAAAATTAGGTCATCCGTGTTCAAAGTTGAAAACGCAAACTTGAAATACTTTTCACTTTCATTTCCTCGGACTCAGAGAGCGTGGACACATTACATCTGGCGGAGACGGTTAGGGCTACACTTTACTTGAAGGGATCTATATAAGAGTGACATGACACTGTCATGAACGTGTCATAAACATTATAAACGGTCATAAACGTTAACATGACATTTCTTTTAGTAAGTGTCATTCGGTTTTTGTCATGACAAGTTATGGTTAGGGTTATGGTCCGAGTTAGAGTTAGAGTTAGGGTTCATGTGTCATGACAGTGTCATGTCACTCTTACGTAGGTACCTTAAAGTAAATTGTTACCGACTGTTGTATATGAACGTTTGTCGCTGCCGTGCATTCTCTATATCCAGCTTTAAATACTGTGCCGTCTCATTGACTTCCATCTAAATGTCTTTGTTTATTATTCACTCGTAAAATCCTTCTGGAAAAAGTATTTATTTTAACCAAAAAACACACACAGAGTATGTGTATCTTAACGTTGAATGCCTATAATATATTACATGTTGTTTTTCCTGGTTACGTGTTACATGTATTTCTGTAAATGCTTCATTATTTAAGATATTTAATGTGTCATATTGAGCATTTTCTATTTTATTTTTTTGAGAGTTGGTTTTCGTATTTTATTGATGCAGTATGTGCCTATACTGACTGACAGCAAGACACTGTCAGGTCGGGGGTTAGATTCCAGGGTTTCCGCGGGATCTTAAAAAATCTGAAAAAGTCTAAAATTTGAAAATCTAAATGTTAGGCCTTAAAAAGTCTTAAATTAGCTGAAGTATTGAGTCCTAGGTCTTAAATGTCCTACGTCCATGTGACGCTACCTCTAATTCATTGAAATGTTTTGGGTTTTTTTTATTCTGTGGTTTTGTAGTTCTTTCTTAAGGTAGTCCAAATACAGATCATTATTACTCCGTGTCGCGTTTTTATTCAATTTGAATACATATATTTACTTTGCAAGTAATTGTGTGACTCTGCATTTTGTTGTACTTTTATGTCGTGATATAGGTCTTAAATATTCATTCATAAAAGTCTTAAAAAGGTCTTTAAAAAGTCTTCAATTTGACTAGTTGAAACCTGCAGAAACCCTGGATTCCTACAGAAGCTGTTAGTGCTAAATATGCATCAGCTTTAGCTAGTTAGATTGGTCTTTTAGTATTTACAAGGTTTCACATCAGAGCCACAGACTACCGTCAGAATGCCAATGTTCTTCATAGAGACCACCAGAGCACCAAGTTTCCAATGTTTGGGTTGATTAAACTTCAAGAAATGCGTCATGTCATGTTCACAACACAACATTATCATCCATTTTCCATCCTCCATTCAGTGACCAA
This sequence comes from Perca fluviatilis, assembly GCF_010015445.1. NCBI lineage: Eukaryota > Metazoa > Chordata > Actinopteri > Perciformes > Percidae > Perca > Perca fluviatilis. The sequence continues at coordinate 4,346,057 of NC_053130.1, forward strand.
ATACAACTTTTACACAATAGGCTCCAATCAATGGTTATATTGTTACTGATTTCCCTTTTTTTGCGTCCGTTGATTTCATTTTAGTCCATGGAATGGCCGAACAGTCCCCATCCAAATGTCTCAGCGCCCGAGACGATGTCTTCAAATATCTTCTTTTGTCTGACCAGAATGCAAAGATATTAAAAAGGTATAGTAAGTTGTATGTTAATCTAATACACTTTTTGTCAAATTCAGTGAATATCTCCTCACGGTCACATAGCTCTTTATTTTCTGTGTGTGCTGCAAAAAAACGGAGTTAATACACAGCCCTGGTTGTGTAGATGGAAAACAAACATTATTTCCCACCCCCCCCCGATGTGCCACCCCACTTAAAAAAATCCTGGAATCGCCCCCTGGAAAGAAGTCATTGTCCGACTGTCCAGTAAATAACAAGACAGCATTAGTAGGTCTCGTCGCCTGTGCCCTGCCCCATCTCTGCTGTCTCTCGGCCCCTCCCAGTGTCCCTGACCTGTCCCCGTTTGTCCCCATTCCCCTGCCATTCCAGGGCGGGCAGCGAGCGGACAGATGTTGCCGGCCGTCAGTGTGATCAGCAGTGCAGGGAAGGATTTAGTTGGTGTTAAGTCCATGCCAGCGTTTCCATCTAAAAAAAAAAAAATTAACGGTCGACTAATGTATCGGTGTCACGCGACAACAGTTTGTGTCGATTTCTACTTCGCTGTGATGATTATCCCGCGTTCAGTCTGGAATATTCTTTGTATTTCTTATGTTAAAGATGACAAAACTCTGTCTGAGTTTTGTACGTTTTGACATTAGCGCAGGGATTAAGATCGAATCATGAATGTGGCACGCTCAAGATCATCACGAGCGCAAACTTCATCTCCGCTCTAAGCAGATTGTACGCACTTGGGGATGCGGTTCAATATGGAAGAGATGTTCCAAATCCCTCCATTGTCATGGCATCGCCAGAAAGCTTTTTTAGAACAAAGTCTGCTGGATTTTTAAAGCTCTGATTGCTTTCTGATTCACCAATGTAAAAGCTCCTTCTTCTGCCCGTGGGCTGGGAATCTGTAAACACATTTTAACTATAATAATTTACAGTAAAAATCATCTACAGTTTAGTGTCTTATGGTAGGGTCGAGGGATTACTGGGACTCTGAACAGATGGAAGGCAGTGACCTAGTATACTTGCCTTGCTCAGAGCTCAGACTGATTGCTAGTGTATCTTAAAAAAAAAAAAAAAGACCAAGAACTTGTTGAAAAAAAATATGGAAAACAAAACTTGACCAAATTAGTTCTCCGTGTTAACCCTTGTGTTGTCGTCCCATCAACCATGCACTTGTCTGGCCTCCCAGGTCAGAAAATAAAAACTTTTGTCGCTATTTCTTAAAAAACGTTTTTGGCACTTTTTCAACGTTTCCGGAACACATCGAGTGCCAGGACGTTTTCAACTCTTTCCCCCCCCCACTACCACCAGCATATACATCCCTACACCAACTTATTACCACTAGTTTTACAAAATAAAAAAAAATCTTCAAATTAATGGTCAATAAACCTAATTTATAAGATTGTATACCCAATTTGAGTTAAAAAGCCGAAATTGTGAATTATTTTGACTAATTGGTTAAAGGGTAACTACCATTTTTTTTTTTTTTTTTTTTTTTTTTTTTTTTCAACCTGGACCCTATGTTCCTATGTTTTCGTGTCTAAGTGACTGATGGGAACAACAATCTTTGACATTGGTCCAGTATTAAGAAGGATCACTGTAGTCGGCAGCGGACAAACAAGCTACAATGTAAGTTAATAGCTGGGCATTTGTCCATCTTTTATTTACCTTCACAAAGGTGCTCGTTTTGCCACTGACAGACTCCAAAATCCTTTCCATAATGTTTTCAGACACTTAGAATATTAATCTGAGGAGGTCGACCTTTCTGTTAAAGAGTAAGATCCTTTGTTTTGACGATCAGTCGACAATGGGCAAGACATTACAATTCAGATTCGACTATGAAAATTCTTAGTCGGGCACGCTCCTACTTATTGGCTTGGATAACATTGGACTAGAGGTTATTGTAGCATGTTTGGCTGTCACCGTGGGTTACCCTCAGCACAGAACACAGCAGACAGACCCGTAAATGGACTGTTTTTATATAGCGCTTTTCTTAACAACTGTTCAAAGCACTTTAACATAGTACAGGAACCATTCACCATTCACACACAATCATACAGGGGGGGGGGGGGGCCCCCCCCCCCCGGGGGGCCCCCCCCCCCCCCCCCCCCCCCCCCCCCCCCGGGGGGGGGCAGGAAAAACGGTAAAGGACCGTGCACCTCCGGCCCTACTGGTACCCCGGTCAACCGTTACAACCGACCTCTTTTGCTTTTGTCACTTTTATTTTGACCCCCTTTTGGCTAATCAACCCCCTGGGTACCCCTCAGCACAGACCAGCCTACAATGTACAGGCCAACAATATTTATTCTCTCTGACTGCTAACACAACTTAACTTAACACAACTTTACGATTACAAACCGTGCACCTCCGACGGCCCGGCTACTGGTAGGCGCACGGCCCGTTGCTCGATCAAACCGTTTACAGACCGACAGCTCTTTTGCCTTTTGTCAAGAACGAGTCATTCTTACATGTTTAAAAATCATCATTTATCCATTACTAAGAAATAAATTAAGTCCTCCAGAGGCCAGCCTCCGTTCCACCTCCTCCATTTTCGCGCTAATCGAAACTCATGACCTGACCGTGGGTTACCCCTCAGCACAGAACACAGCAGACAGTACAATGTACAGGCCAACAATATTTATTCTCTCCGACTGCTAACACAACTTAACACAACTTTACGATTACAATCCGTGCACCTCCGACGGCCCGGCTACTGGTAGGCGCACGGCGCGTTGCTCAATGTTTAACATTGACGAACAAAACGATCTCCAACGGCATATAAAGGGAGAGCTTTAATTAGCACAACAAGAAACAGCTGAGACAATCAACTCACCTGGCACTGCTCTCCTGCTCTAACCCCCCCCCCCCCTCCAGTCATGTTTCCATATTGCTGAGCTCCATAACTCTGTCTTCTTATGCCTCTTTATTTTTTTAACTGCACCTTAGTTTAAATGCTGCACTTAAACTTGAACCCCTGACAATGACAAGATTGTTTACCTGCATACGGTTAAGTGTAACTACTTTCTTCGCTCCAAAGACAAGGTGTTGATGTGTGTGTGTTTGTGTGTGGGGGGGGGGGTGACCACAGAGCATGTAAACTGGATGACTCGGACCAAGTGGACTATTTAATTACATTCGAACTGTCTGTGTCCCTTTGAATGATACAAACTCACACGTAGAAAGACACCGCGAATGGTTTGTGTGTGATTTTTTTAGGCCATTTTGGAAATTGAATTGTAAAAATGTATGATGTGGCCATCCGTATCCCTGCAGGTGAATGTGCAGAGGGTTCCTGATTATGAACGCAGGCTTTCTGCACACTCATTCAGAGGGTTAGTTTGAACGTTTGCTTCCTTCGCTGACCGTGAACGCTCCGCTGCTGGACCGGCATCGGCAGGTCAGCTAAATGTATGTCGTGACTGTGATTTCTAAAAGTGTAACTTTTTTCTGCTTTTGATATCTTGAAGAAAAAAAAAAAAAGAAAAAAAAAGAAATGCACCTGTGATCTCTCCTCCTGAACTTTCTAACCTGCTCTGGCTTTGCCTGTCTGCTCTGTGTGTTGTACAATAAAAGCAGTTTATCTCATGTGTTTAAAGCTGTGATGTACTGTTTCACATCTTCACATCTACAATAGTCTGGCATTGCTAGAACTTCCTCCACTGCGCTGCTGAGGAGGGTCTGACTAGTCCAGCACTCCTGTATTTTCTTTTCATTCTTTAACAAAAACAAAAGTTGAATGATACACTTCTAGAGACAATATATCATGAGACATTTCTAAAAACTACTTATTTTCTAAGAAAAATGACATCATATGTCAGTCAGTCTGACATTTATTTCGTATTTTTTGTAAAGAAGAACATCACATCTGCTGAGCAATCACATACTCCCTTCATCCCTCTCTCTTTTACACACACACCCAGTCATACACACACACACACACACACAGTCATACATACATACACACACACACACGAGAAAGAGCTGGGCGATATGGAGAAAATCAAATCTCACAATATTTTTGACCCAATACATCGATTTCAATATTGTAGGGTCGACTATTGGTGCTTTCACAAAATATTAACATAACATTAATGACTGTGGGTAAAGGCAAATATTAAAGCCTGGTAAGTTCAGAAAATGACATCACTTTAGGAAAAGACAAAAACGCTTATGTCATATCACGATATTATGATATTCAAAATCTAAGACGATATCTAGCCTCATATATCGATGTTGATATAATATCAATATATTTCCCAGTCCCACACACACACACACACACACAGAAATGTTTGCCAGCTCCCAGCAGCTGTAAATCCTCCCATCAGGACCGGTGACGTGTCTCCTCTCAGCTGGACACACGGACTGTCTGCTGCCCTCGTTTCTTCCTCCCTCCTCCCCCTCGCGGTTATCATTTCAGGCTGATCTCTTCGGCTCGGCAGCCAGTGTCCCTCTGCGCTCCCAGCCGACTCGTCGTCCTGGTCTCTCCGTCCACCGTCCAGAGTACCTCTCTCGGAGCTCTCTCGGAGCTCTCTCGGCCCCTGTAGCCCTCTGGCTTCGGCTGGGCTTCACGTCCTCCACTCTTCCACCATGCGGTCTCTGTTGGAGAGCAGCTGGATGAAGTTTGGACCGGCCGGCCGGGACTCTCTGGACTGGTCGCCTGGACCCTCGGCTCTGCCCTCCACCGACAGACAGGCACCGGTGAGTTCATCCCAAATCTGACGGGTGTGTTGGGACTGATGAGCACCGTCATTTAGTCAATTAGTGTTTTGTATTTTTTTCTCAGTCAAATCTTTTAAAATGTAAAAAACAAAAAAAAAAAGAGGAACAATTTTAAATAACTATGCATTCATTTTAGGGCTGGGCAATATATCGATATTATATCGACATAGATATATGATGCTAGATACTGTCTTAAATTTCGGATATGGTAATATAGTAATATGACAAGTGTTTTAAAGGCTGCATTAAAGTAATGTCATTTTCTAAACATACCAGACTTACTTTAGCTGTTCTATTACTTTCCTTTACCCACTTAGTCAACATATCCACGTTATTTATCAAAACTCTCATTGTGTAAATATTTTGTGAATGCACCAATACTCAACCCTACGATATCGATATGGAGGTATTTAGTCAAAAATATTCTGATATTTGATATTCTCCATATCGCCCAGCTCTAATTCATTTTATATAGCGCTTTTAGATGCGATGCTCACGCTCAAAAGTCTACAGCAAAATGGAACACTTGTTGATTTTGCTTCGTCAGATCTTAAATTTGCATCCGTAGTTCATTCTGTAACCATATGCTCACAATAACACTCAGCAGTGTTGATGGTACAGATGGTAAGCTACTGATTAATTTGTGTAAAGAGGCCAAATAGATCTTTGTGTCATACAGCTCCCTCTGTTGGCCAGATGTTATCTGAATACCATCTGACTTCAGTCTTCCTTTTATTACTGAATGTGATTTTTCTATTATTGTAAGTTTCTCTGTTACCAATTTCACTTACTTTTTTTAACGACAAATAGACATTGTATCACCTCACTTTAACAGCAGAGGCCAGTGTAGTACATCAAACATGTTTTCTATTCCAAATAATATAGTCAAACATGAAAACCTACTAACTAATACGGACAAATGTCAATATTATTTATTTCCCTCACTTTCCTAACTTCATATGTGAAGGTTATTTGTGATATTGAATTCATTAATGCACTAAAAAAAGGACGAATATCGTCGCTGTCGGGCAGAAACCTATCTCTGTATGCCGTATTACATTTTTTTTTTATAAATCAATGCTATTGGTCACCTTTTATGTCTGTCTGTGGGTTTTACAAACATTTAAACGGTCACAATGCATTTTCATCTGACTGTTGAAGGTAAATAATAGCTCAATACATTTGTTTCAAATTTAAGGTTTTCGTTTTGTGTGCAAGTTGTGATGCACTGATCAAATGAGCAAAGTCAAACATCAAAATCTGCATTTGCATTAAAACTAGATAAATACTAGAATATGAACATTCAATTATTTATTTTCCTCACTTTCCTAACTTCAAGGGAATTGTAAAATTGAATGGATTAACAATTAAAAAAGGAAAACAATGCAAATTGTGATGCAGTGATGACGTATGAATCTGTTCTCAGGTGATCCAGTCTAACCTTTTTGTGTCTGACTCCCCGGGCCAGAGCTCAGGTGAGGCCATCATCAGCGCCAGATCCATTGCCTACATCACCATAGCGACCATCTCCTTCCTCCTCCTCCTCCTCTTCAGTGTTCTGGGCTTCCTGATGTGGCGGCGCCGCCACGGCTTCGGCCTCGGCGGCAAGCTGGGACTGGCCAATGTGATCGCCCTGGAGGACCTGCAGGATCCCGAGAGGAACTGCGAGCTGCTGTCGTCCATCCGGCGCAGCAGGGGGCAGCACCGGCTGCCCAGCTCCAGCTCCGAGCAGGACGTGACGGACGGCGTGTTCCTCATGGTCTACCTGCCCTCGCCGTACGAACAGACGCTCACCAGGATTGCCAGAGCCGCCAGCACGAGCAGCTCCCATATGGAGCTGCTGCCGCCAAGTCCCGGGCCAGAGACGGGCAGGGAAGAAGGGGACGGGACGAGGCTGAACGACGGGGCAATCGTAGAGGGAGAAATTCAGCACTGAAGCAGAGGCCAAATACAAAGGAGAGAAGAGAATAGAGGATTCACAACATACTAGGGCTGTTGGAATGAATTCCGAAAGTCGAATAAAATTACTATTTGAATGTGAATTTATATATATATATATATATATATATATATATACATATATATATATATATATATATATATATATATATATATATATATATATATATATATATATATACATATATTTATATATATATATATATATATACATATATATTATATATAAAATGGTTGATAACTTATATCTCTCTTGTATCTCGTCGTCTGATGAACAATAAGTTACGGGAGTGAGAAACACAAGGCATTGTGAGCTAACGTTACGTACCGAGTAACTCGGAAAACGGGAAATAGTTTTAACATGACTTTAAAATCAACATCCACCGAGCTAAAGTGCTTATGTTATAATTAGTTAGCTCGTTCAGGTTTCCTACCTGCGTCGCGAGTTATACAGCTAAAGTTAATGTTAGCTGCCCTACAGCTATCAGAGTTAGCTGATTAGCTTTGACTTCATATAATACCTTCTAACAGTTGTATTCTCAGTAACGAGACAATCTGCAAGAAACAGGTTGCTTATAAATCACTAAAATAGTAGTAGTAGTTTGGCTTAATTATCAATGCCGTTAGCATCGTGGCTAACACTATTGTTACTTAGTTTATGACCAATCGTTTCGGCTGTGCTTTCTAACATGTCATTGTGCTAACCGAGCAACGTTAGCTTTTACAACAGAGCCGCTTCACTAGCTACACTTTTAGGATAATGTTTCATTACAGGGTTCTCTGTTGATTTGTGTTTGTCGCTGTGTGCTCGTGGTGGAATATAATGTAAACGGAGAGCGGCGAGTCGGAAATGCAATGCGCCATGACGTAGATCCCCTTCAAGGCCAGGCTGATGTTAGAAGTCCCTCTAGTGGACAGAACGTGTAACAACAACCACATGCTTATAGTGGCATTGACAGTGCATAAGCCTGAGTTGCGTAGTACATATTTAACAGGCTGCATTAGAGCATTAAATATTCTAATATTATTTGAATATAAAAAAAAAATGAAATTGGAATGGTATTATAGAGGAAGATTGACAGCTCTATAACATACCCAATGTTTTCCTGTTGAGGAAAACTTAATTAAAACTTTCTAGACATTGATGTAGATCTTGAGATGAAAAAACACCCGGCTCTACGGAAGCCCTGAAAGGCAAGGTGGAAAAAATATTGCGGGCATTGTTGGCCAGAGTGTATCTCCTACGTAGGAGATAGTATCTTAAAGTGTACTTTCTAATTAGGGGATACTATTTTGCTATGATTTCATCAGATGTCCTATCTATGCTTTTTAACCCTGTTTGAAGAGAGGATTCATAAAAGATCCAAAGATTTCCTGTTGAGGAATACTTAATTAGAACTTTCTAGACATCAATCTAGATCTTGAGATGAAAAAACACACAGCCCCACGGAAAACCCTAAAAGGCCTTGCCTTATTTATTACAAATTACTAGAGGTCCCCAGGTAATACTAGTCCCGTGTGAATAGGGCTTAAGAAGGTAAAACCTTTTGTTACGCTGCATTTGGCTGAACTTTTAATTCCCTTTGGATTGTGCACTTAGCGCTTAATTCTGTACCTAAGCCTAAACATTTATGACGAGATAATAGCTCCTAAATAGGAGATAAACTTTTGCACAATTTAATTTTTTTTTACCTTGCCTTTCAGGGCTTCCATAGAGCCCTCTCCTGCTGCACAGACATCTCTTTGTAGGTCTGTATGGATTTTTTGGATGTGCTTTGGTTGACTGGGATCCAGAGTATATTGTCTTTAAACCTCTCATTGGATGTTATCCTCAGTGATTGTCGCTGCAGAACGCTCATGACACTGAAACAGAATGACTGATTTTGGTTTTTAGGTGTCCTTCTCTTGCCGACTGTTTTTTTATACAGGGATGAAACCACAAAGACCCCCCTCTGTACCATCGTGCAGCATGTACAGTACAGAATAAAAATGACTGAAAAAGCTGCAGCATGGAGTGTTTTAGCTTACCTTTTTGACACAAGAGTACATTCCTCATGCATAACCTGGAAAGGCATTTGCTTGTTTTGTTTGTACCTAAGATGGTAAAAATGGATTAAAATCAGTCTATTTTCTACTCTTCCAATGTATTATGTATACACATTGTAAGAGTAGAAAATAGAATGAGATGTATTTTGTAATATTAATATTTCTGTAATATATTTTTGCTGTGTGAAATTCACAGCACATTCATTTTTGTCTCATTGTTTGCCCGCTGGATACAATGACAATGACAATAAAGTGCAGCATTTCTGCAGTTCTCTCTTTCTTTTTTAGTTGTTTTACGGTATTTTGCCGCATTTCATCTCCCGGGAAAAACCAAAGCCTTGTTTAAACACTACAAAACGACTGCTTTGCCAACAAGCGACCTCTTGCAGCCCTGACTTTAAAGTAGCAGGAAGTAGCAAGTTAAGCCAAGCCAAGCCAACATCATACATGGCAGATCAGGAAACTCTCAAGTGATTGATTGTGCCCGTTTATATATCTAAAAACTGATTGAATCATATTGCTTGTTTTTTCCGCCAACTGTCTTAACCCCAAAAGTCCCAAATGGCCGTAATCCAATGTATACTGTACTGAGTACAGATTGGATTGTGGCCATGTATCTTATTTATCAATGTTAAAGGCCCAGGTCAGGGTTAGGGTTAGGGTTATCCTACCATAACCCATGTCAGTACTTTAGTCTATGCTGTATACAGCAGACGTAAACATACACGCCACTTGGCGTGTTATCGTGAGAAGAAAGCTACGGTTGGGTTTAGGAAAAGAATGACGTGGTTGGATTTACTAAAAAAGGAAGTAAAGTGATGGCTCTCGCACATTGAATGTTTCCATTGTTTGTAGCTAAGGTTTTTATAATGAGTACGCACTTTCTTAAAATGTACGACTAAAAATAGTTAACTGAATGTTGGTTTTAGTAATACATAAGTCTGTTTTTTTTTGTTAAATATGAGGTTAATTATGTAACATAAGCACTTTCTCTAACTTTTCCATTTCAGGAACCTGTAGTCATTGCAGAAGGTCTGTGTCAATGTTGACATATTAAAAGGGCAGTGTAGACTACTTCCTAATGACACTAAATGTGAATAGTAGTGTTTCAACCAGTGCCATACTGTAAGAAAAGAGGTTTAGTTTACTTATTAAACACGTTAGGTGAATGTGAAACTCAATACTGTTTTTTTAATCACCAGAACAGCAACTGACCAGAAAAAGTGTGTGTGTTTAAATGAAACTGTGAAAATACTCAATGAAAAAAAGAAAGAAATGTTATGTTAACATAATTTAACTGAAGAGCCTAAAGCATATATGTTATGTTTACAAGATTTAATTGAAGTGCGTAGAATAGAAATGTTATGTCAACATGATTTAACTAAAGTGCTTCAAGAGATGAGTTATGGTTACATGATTTTGAGTTATTTAATAACTCAACCAGAGAAGCAATATGGAAACACACACTCCAATTCACAAGGGCTTGATTTGATTTCCTTTTTAGATTCGATATCAGGTCAGAGACATTCCAGTTACAAAGGAAAAAGCCTACCTTGTAGAACTTGTTTTGCAGGCACACAATGAAAAACTTTGCATTGGAGAAAGACTTTGGAGGGCTGTTCTGCTCTAAGACTCCGATTTCAATTCATTCAAAGTAGGATTACCACAATAAATCTGTACAGAACCCACCTTGATAATTTCCTTCCTATCTGGGAAAGAAAAAACTTTTATATAATTATCATGTGTTCAACCTTAATCTATTTAGTCTGGAAAACTAGCCAATTTATTTATTTATTAGCTTTAACAGATTTATATTTGGCTTTCTATGTTTAATATTTTAATATACAGGCCCTGATTTTGAAGCTATTCCATTTCTCTAAATGTACCCAAGAGCCCCTATTTAAAAAAAAAAAAGTATTATAACAAGCAATACATTTTAGGGGTGTGATAAATAAACTTATTATATATACCAATTTTGAGGATCTTGGGGCAATGTAACACAATTAATGTGTGTAACAAATACATTAAGTCACAATACAAAACTTTGTAATTTAGAGAAGTGCAAATTACATTTTTGGATTACAAAGATTTTTGTGTGCCGTTCCAAAACCAGAAAATTGACTTAATGATTATGCTTTTTTTCTACCAGCATTTTTCTCTGCTAAATGATGCAGCATTCCTCTCGATGATGATGCATTTTCTGCATACCCTATGCATCATCATCAATAGAAAAATGTAGCATTATTTTCTGGAAAAAGGGGAAAAATGCCGAAATAGTAAGATAGGAATAGTTGCCTTAAACATGAAATAGACTATTAGTCTTCCAGATCACACTAAGAGACTCCACACAAGCTGCATCATTGTGAGCTGCAATAGCAATTGTAAATCAAGGGTTGATCAACTGTCATTGCCTTCTGTTTGCTCTAGTCTACTGCAGTTTGCTGTAAAGAACAGCAAGTCAGTCTCTGGTAGCCACTCCCTGCACTCACACACCACGGTTCAGGTATTCAGGTTGAACCAGGTGCTAAGTAACTGAACACGGTTTAGGTTATTTAGGTTGAACCAGATCCACGGCCAAAGGAAGCCTGTTGTCTGGCTGCTCTCTGTACTGTGTGCTCTGAGCATCTGCCCGGCAGTCAGCATGGCTCTCAACGTCCCGGGACTCATCGCCACCATCGTCTTCTACCTGCTGGTGCTCGGGATTGGCATCTGGGCTTCCATCAAATCCAAAAGGGATGGAAACAGGATGCAAGCAAAACATGCGGACATGGCCCTGCTGGGGAACAGAGACATCAGCTTGGTGGTGGGAATCTTCACCACAACCGGTTCCTGTGCATCAGCAGCAGCAACCTGCAGGTTCATATAGCCTGTTATAAAAACTGCATTTTAATTGCATATTCGCAGGACGGTTTTGATGAAGTCGCTCTTTTATTTCCTTAAAGTGCTCATATTATGCTCATTTTCAGGTTCATAATTGTAAAGATTATATCAAAATAGGTTTACATGGTTTAATTTTCAAAAAACACCATATTTTTGTTGTACTGCACATTGCTGCAGCTCCTCTTTTCACCCTGTGTGTTGAGCTCTCTGTTTTAGCTACAGAGTGAGACATCTCACTTCTGTTCCATCTTTGGTGGGAGTCGACACATGCGCAGTAGCTAGGTAAGGACTACTAGCCAGTCAGAAGCAGAGTATGAGGGCGTGCCCTGACAGTACCTAGGTAAGGACTACTAGCCAGTCAGAAGCAGAGTATGAGGGCGTGCCCTGACAGTTCCTAGGTAAGGACTACTAGCCAGTCAGAAGCAGAGTATGAGGGCGTGCCCTGACAGTACCTAGGTAAGGACTACTAGCCAGTCAGAAGCAGAGTATGAGGTTGTGCCACGCTAGCAGCTAGGCGAGCATTATAACGTGTGTTACAAAGTGACCACGTTTGTCTCTGAAGTAAAGGCTGGACTACAATAGAGCTGTTTGGAGCAGTTGGTGAACAGTGTTTTCTGTTGGATATGGTAAGTCCCTTTGGGGGGGACTTTGGGCTTTTTCACTTAGTAAACCTATAACATGCACAAAAAAGATATATAACACAATACAGGAAAGGGGGAAAGCTACAAAGCATAATATGAGCACTTTAAGACAGAATGTTTTCTTGTGTATTGTGTTTTATGAATCAGAATTAAAACAATGCATTATGATGAAAAACTTAAAAAATTGTTTGTCACTTACAATTTGTACATTTGAAAAATGGGGACCTCAACTGTGTGTTTTGTGTGTGTGCACCATGCAGCTACCTGGGTTGGCGGGATTGTACAATTTACAGCAGAAGTTCTCTGAGAATCTCTTTTTTTACCAAGCAAAATTGGTATTGTAACTGAAATTTCAAAAACGTAATCAAATAGAGACCTTGAGAATTCTAATAGAATAGATTGAATAGAATAAATCATTGGAGCTACCCAGCTCTATTTTTCTCAATTACGCTTCAAGAGAAATACTTTTTCAGCAACAGGGTTGCGTGGGTTTAATTGAGTAGGTTTGTTACTTGCCTTGTTTAAAAGCAGCTCCATGTAGTGCAGAGCTGGCAGGGGCAGAGGGCCTGCTAAACATGTTCATCTGTCTGATGGTGCAGTTGAATCAGAATAGCAACTCTCCTACTTTTGTTTTTAAGATGGTCTTTTCTTTGCTGAGCCGATGAGAGACAGGAAGTATGTGACCATGATGGACCCTTTTCAGATCAAGTACGGAAACGCACTGAGTGCACTTCTGTCTGTGGCACCACTTACGTCAGACATTATCTGGGTGACATCAACACTGATTAGCTTGGGTAACAATTTATCTTAATCCGTTATCTGTGTATCTCTGTGTGCATACTGTGCATTTACTCTACTATGTACCATTAATTAAGTAAGTAAGAAAAATAAAAAAAAAGAAGCAATTTTAGTGCAGGAGAGGAACTAAAATATAATAATTCCTTTACAAAAGTAAAAAGTTAAACAAGCAATACCTAAAACAAATAGGAAAACACAACATGTACATCTTTCAAAAAATAGAGTCAGACAAAAAACCCAATCAACAGAATTATCCCAAAATAATATTTAAGATGAAATTAGAAACTTATTTAAGTGTGACCTGAAGGCTGGCAAAGAAGTCAATGTTTTAGTGACTTGAGTGGGCAAATGCTCACATTCGGTGGTGTCTGGCACTTTGGAGAGGTGCTCTCTTCACAGGTGAACCCTAACAATAACCCTAACACCAGATCCTGACTGGTTTTTGGTCCCCCCCGGATCCCCCCAATACAGTAAAACTGCACATTTTAGAGTGGCCTTTTATTGTGGCCAGCCTAAGGCACACCTGTGCAATAATCCTGCTGTCGAATCAGCATCTTGATATACCACACCTGTGAGGTGGATGGATTATCTCGGCAAAGGAGAAGTGCTCACTGACACAGATTTAGACAGATTTGGGAACAATAAGAGAGAAATACGTTTTTTGTGTACATAGAAAAAGTCTTAGATCTTTGAGTTCAGCTCATGAAAAATGGGGGCAAAAACAAAAGTGTTGTAATTTTGTTGTTATACTGTATATTTGTATCTATGGTTTATCTCTCTGTCTCTTTTCCTGTGTGCGTCCCCTTCCTCCTCATGAGTCCCACCTCCGTTGACATCACCACCACATCTTTCAACCACACCCTCCAGGCTCCCTGGGTCGGCACTCTGACTGCAGACAGGGCCTGGAGGTGGATCGATATCTTCTTGCTACTAGTGTGGTATTTAAATGATGCTTCGAGACGTATCAAGGGTGATGCACGGGCACATAAAAGAGCAGGTTTCAAGTGAAACGAAGTATATTTGGGAAATGAGGCATCTGGTGGATAGATGGAAAGTCTGGAGAGTTCCTCAGAAATGCATGAGCCCAGGGGAAGGAGGCAGGGACATAAAGGGCAGACTGAGTAAAATAAAAACAACATGACCGAAACCACTAAAAATCCCACGATAGTTGATGTGGTCTCGTTTAATGTGTGTTTGGGGAATGTTGTGTGTACAAGTAGTGAGTTGGATGTTCTAAGGATGACATTCGAATTTCAATGCAGAAAAAGATCAGGTTAGACCAGGTTTCACTTTTTGCCAGAAGATCATGCTTTTATAAAAGCAGGCTACTTTTGGATTTTAAATCATTTTATTTCAAAGAAAGGACAAGGCACCACTGAGCAAAACAGTGCTTTTTGATTGCAAATGGAGTATTTTTAGATACTGGAAAGCTTGACTGTATTTATTAAAAGACTTGGCACACAAGCAACTGTGGAGTAACTGGAGGAAAAAGGTTTTGCTTTTTAACTGACAGGCTCATCTGAGTTTGTTGACTCACTGTAACTGGGGCAGTTCATGCAAATGTATTTTTATATTGTCATGTTTTTCGTCTGTTGCAGAATACAATAGCTGCCCGTCTGCCCATGTCAAAATGTCTACTATGAAAGCATTTTTGATGCCTTTTTTCTTCCTTTTAAAAAACTAGTAACAAAAACACAGTGGCATTGTTTTTAACTAAAAAAAGGGGATGACTAAATGGTGACTACTACTTACTGACCTCTATTTTCAATATTGTTACCCTCATGAATTTGTATGTGTATTTATTTCCCTTTCCCTCCTAGAGTGTAGGAGACCTTGGTTTCCAGGACGTCCCCCAGAGAACTTTATCAGCGTCGTCCTCAGCCACAGCTAAGTTGCGATGTTACGCTGCAGCATTTCTCATCCCCACGTTTGGAATTCCTCCACTTCTCTTTGGGGCAGTCGCCTCATCAACGGGTAAAGCAGTTGTGTTAAACACCATTCGATCTGAAATTTAAACGCAACACTTGCTGCATTGTGGCTCTTTCAACACGGTATTATTTTAAAAACATCACAGTAGCTACTCCTGACAACCCTAACGTATCAGTTTGTCTGATTCGTCCTGTCCCTCTTCTGTTTCGTAGACTGGAACCTGACCTCATAAGGTTCTCCGCCTCCGTTTGAACGAGGCCAGACAGGTTTGATTTTACCCCTCTCCCTGCAGCACCTAACCCCACCCTACTTCTCCGTCCTGAGGACCAAGTTAAAGATCCTGAGGACCAAGATCCTGAGGACCAAGTTAAAGGTGGAGAGAAGATGCAGGAAGATCACACATTGAAGCAATAGGAGGAATTACAAGATGAACTTCACGTCTTGTGGAGAATATTTATTTTTTATTTATCTTGCACAATCAACAATGTTGCAAAAGAAAAAAAAATTAAAACCACAAAATTAAAACATAAACAATCAGATTTTACCAAAGACCAAAAAAAAAAATTAATAATAATAAAAAAGGATAAGTTCGAGAAGAAGCAGGTGGAAGAAAATAGCTTATTAGGTCCTGTCCCGACTTCACAATATCATATTATTATAAAAGAAATAGATACAGCATACAGTCTTTCAGATCTTACAATAACTTACAACAATACAACAATGACTTTACATTACAATTCCATTCCTATGTTTCGGTCTATTCCTTTCTGTATTGGTCAAGTATTGATTTCTTTAATCTATTTTTGAACTGAATGATATTATGGCTCTGTTTGATATCATTGTTGAGTCCATTCCATAAGGTCACCCCACAAACTGAATCACACTTGCTTTTAACAGCAGTTCGCACAAGAGGTTGTTTGAACATACATTGTCCTCTTAGATGATATCCAAATCCATTTTTTGATGATATCCAAAAATGAAGCTAACTAGCCACAATCTGTACACATAGGATTGAAGGGACGGTCGCAGCTAATGAAACCCTTACAGCTCACAAATATTCATTAACTTGAAATCGGACACCGTTGTTAGCTTAATAAAACATTTAGTTAGATGTTGTATAAGTGGCGAGACGAAATTCAAACTGTAAATATACTCGAATTACGACCAAAAATGAAGCTAACTAGCTGCAATCTGTACACATAGGATTGAAGGGACAGTCGCAGCTAACGAAACCCTTACAGCTCACAAATATTCATTAACTTGAAATCGGACACCGTTGTTAGCTTTATAAAACATATAGTTATATGTTGTATAGCTAAGTGGCGTGACATGTGTGTAACGTGGTAAGAGATTGCTGGTGTAACAAGCTCGCTGACCGCGCTCTCAGGCACGGGCAATTTAGCTAGCAGGAAGAGAGGAGATGCAGGCCCTGGAGCTCTGTCAGGGCAGCGGCGTTTGGTAGCTAGTCCATTAGCCCAAACGGGGACTTTGCGCGGGTATGAGGTGCTGTGGGCTGCCGGATTTCAATCAAGCTAACAGCAGGCCGGGGTCTGTGGAGGAAGGCAGGCCGGGCGGCGAGGCAGCAACACAGGCAGCTGAACTTGACACACAGTTTTACCAAATTTGCAATTAGCTATCCATTTTCGTAAAACGGCCCATATTTGAACTTTATATAGTTGATTTCTCGCATAAAAAAGTCTCAGACGTGAATTTGGTAAGGAAACATTGCAGTGTCTGGAATATGAGATTCTGTCGCGTTTCTAATGTATGTGTATTGGGGATTCGCTCAACCAATCAGCACGCGACCTCTAATGCGTTTGTATGGCGATTCGCTCAACCAATCAGCACACGTCTCTACGTGTGTGTACAGGGCTAAGGCTCAACCGAGCAGCGCGCAGCTCATCTAAATATTCATGACCATACCATATTTGGAAGAAAAGCTCTTGTTACAAATAGGGACAAAACACAGGGATGCATAAGGGCCAATAAAATATCAACCAGGCCATTTTCAGCCCAACTAATGTTACATACCCCATTAGGAGACCATAAGGAACAGTGTGAAAAACCCTATATAATCATTCTATCACCCCTTTAACAAAAAAGTGTGAAATAACTGAAAACGACTTATATTTAGATTCCTCAAAGTAGCCACCCTTTGCTCTGATTACTGCTTTGCACACTCTTGGCATTCTCTTGATGAGCTTCAAAAGGTAGTCACCTGAAATGGTTGTCCAACAGTCTTGAAGAAGTTCCCAGAGATGCTTAGCACTTGTTGGCCCTTTTGCCTTCACTCTGCGGTCCAGCTCACCCCAAACCATCTCAATTGGGTTCAGGTTCGGTGGCTGTGGAGGCCAGGTCATCTGACGCAGCACTCCATCACTCTCCTTCTTGGTCAAATAGCCCTTACACAGCCTGGAGGTGTGTTTGGGGTCATTATCCTGTTGAAAAATAAATGATGGTCCAACTAAACGCAAACCAGATGGGATGGCATTTCGCTGCAGGATGCTGTGGTAGCCATGCTGGTTCAGTATACCTTCAATTTTGAATAAATCCCCAACAGTGTCACCAGCAAAGCACCCCCACACCATCACACCTCCTCCTCCATGCTTCATGGTGGGAACCAGGCATGTAGAATCCATCCTTTCACCTTTTCTGCGTCGCACAAAGACACGGCGGTTGGAACCAAAGATCTCAAATTTGGACTCATCAGACCAAAGCACAGATTTCCACTGGTCTAATGTCCATTCCTTGTGTTTCTTGGCCCAAACAAATCTCTTCTGCTTGTTGCCTCTCCTTAGCAGTGGTTTCCTAGCAGCTACTTGACCATGAAGGCCTGATTCGCGCGGTCTCCTCTTAACAGTTGTTCTAGAGATGTGTCTGCTGCTAGAACTCTGTGTGGCATTCATCTGGTCTCTAATCTGAGCTGCTGTTAACTTGCGATTTCTGAGGCTGGTGACTCGGATGAACTTATCCTCAGCAGCAGAGGTGACTCTTGGTCTTCCTTTCCTGGGGCGGTCCTCATGTGAGCCAGTTTCGTTGTAGCGCTTGATGGTTTTTGCGACTGCACTTGGGGACACATTCAAAGTTTTCGCAATTTTCAGACTGACTGACCTTCATTTGTTAAAGTAATGATGGCCACTCATTTCTCTTTACTTAGCTGATTGGTGCTTGCCATAATATGAATTCTAACAGTTGTCCAATAGGCCTGTCGGCTGTGTATCAACCTGACTTCTGCACAACACAACTGATTAATGAATAAGGGAAAAAAATTCCACTAATTAACCCAGACAAGGCACACCTGTGAAGTGAAAACCATTTCAGGTGACTACCTCATAAAGCTCATTGAGAGAACACCAAGGGTTTGCAGCGCTATCAAAAAAGCAATGGGTGGCTACTTTGGGGAATCTAAAATATAAGACATGTTTTCAGTTATTTCACACTTTTTTGTTAAGTACATAATTCCATATGTGTTCATTCATAGTTTTGATGCCTTCAGTGAGAATCTACAATGTAAATAGTCATGAAAATAAAGGAAACGCATTGAATGAGAAGTTGTGTCCAAACTTTTGGCCTGTACTGTACATATCTGGGTTAGGCCTGTTTGCAAAACTTAGCAGATAAATTTTTTTTTTGTTTGTGTCTCAGTGTTCGGTTCCTACCAATCTATTTAAATCAGGAGACACAAGCGAATGAAGTCAAGATGAACGTTGATCATAACAGATATTTTATTCTCCATGTACAAAACAACCCCTTTATACAAAATATCAGGAGGATTTTCTACAACCTAAAAAAAAATAGTAAAATATAAGTAGTCCTCTCTGCTATCTGACTAGACCCAATCAAGCTTTTGTGGCAGGAGATTACAAACTTTTCAATAGTAGTGTATGTTTCTATTTACAGGAAGGATGTTGTATACCAAATTCACATGATCCTCGTCACAGCACCTGCGTTTGTTTTCTTGTGTTCAGTTTTGGCTCTACACTCTTAGTTTTAGCCTCTGCGAGTCACTTATAGCACAATAAAATCAACTGAAGCAAAGTGGAAAATAGGAAATTGATCTAAAACTGATTTGATGATGATGCTACCAGTGTGATGTTTAAACACAGTGAGGCACTGTGACTGTTTGCTATTAAATCATTATATCATTACTCATGCATTAATGTAATTAGTACACATTAGTGTTGTAGTTGCTTAAGGTGGAGCTAATTTTGAATAGTTAACTAATGATTATTTTCAGTATTGATAAATCTGCTGATTATGCATTTCAAGAGCAACAAAAATGAGCAAGTGAGACGATGCTTGGTCTGTTTTTAAGCAGGAAAAACATGGCGGCCTGGTAAAACATTTTCTCAAGATATGTATAAACAGTACAATAAAAAACATTATAGGCAAAAAATATACAATATACAGTAACAGAATGAATGGTTAGGGGACAAGACATGTCTGCCAGAGCAAATGAAACATGGGCATGCAGATAAGGGCGGCAGTAGCTCAGTCGTACGGCCCAAGTATGGAGCGGGAAGTGCCAGTTTACCTCATGCAGTCTATCGAGGGTCCCTTGAGCAAGGCACCAAACCCCCAACTGCTCTGGGAGCCTGTCCATGGGCAGCCCCCTCTCTCTCTGACATCTCTCCATTTATTGCATGTGTATGGGTCCTATTCGCATGTGTGTATAGTCTCTATATTAACAGAGTAAACACAAAAATTAAATTTCCCCTTGGGATTACTAAAGTATGTCCTTGATCTGGCTCCCAGGACCTTTCCTAATTCTGATGAATTAGACAAAACTCCCAAAAAGCTTTCTTGGTATGGTGTAGTTACTCTTGGGCTCACTTTGTACAAAGCTACGTTAAAGACAATAGACAACAGAAACCTTTCCAGTTACGAAAATCATGTCAAGAGGATCCTGCCTTATACTGGACTGATATTGAATATTGGAAGATTTTAAGGTACAGTGTTATTGGAAGTGTGTCAGAATTTCTTGATGTTTATGTCCGTCTTTTTGATGTATTATGCCTACATGTTGTAAAAGCCTGTCTATTTTTGTTCCTTCTTTAATTGTTGCCTGTTGTATTCAGGGCATTTTTAAGAAAAGAAGCTTTGCATTTTGAGTACAAATGTTAGATAAGGACATGGTTAAACCATATATGAACCAAGCTATTTCTTTAAAGCAGGAAATGTACGTGGTATTTTAAAAGCACAATTTGAAATTTGCTCATGAGAAACTGTAAATTAACAGGCAATACTGTGTAACTTTAAGTCACTGTGTGGATACGGCGAAAGCAACAGACTTTGACAAAGAGCCCTTTTGTCTCTCCTGTTCATTCCTATGAAATTATTAAAGACCCACTTATTTTGTATTGCATTTTCTTAATATAATTATTGTTTTCTTGCTGTTTTTAACTGTTTTAAACGTTTACTGTTTTTATCTGTGCACCTGTAGCACTTTGAGATATGTCCTTCACGTGTAAAGTGCAATACAAATAAAATGTATTATGATTATTATTATGAGAGTTGCTCACTGACTCATGAAGCTAAAAAAATTCACCATCTCGTATAAAATGACCTAGATGATCAGCGCTTTTTCAGCACTATGGGGCCCATAGAGCAGGTGCACTAGAGACCTCCACTGTAGTGTCTCCGAAGACACTAATAATTTCACCCTGAGTGTGGCTGTTAGCGCTGATCTTTGTGAATTGGACTGTTTTTGCAATGATGCTCTTTTGCATTGAAAATTTGGGCACAGGAGCACCAAGATGCTATTTTCTTGGCAGCACAGTTAGGGTTGCATATTCTATGGAATGTAATTTTATTCAACATTAAATCAAAAAAGTATTATGCCTATGAAATACATCCTGAAATAAAAAAAGGGGCACTAAATATATACATAAATAAATATATAAATAAATAAATACTTTTCATAACCTGATCTCTTACACAGGTTTCACTCTGAAGAATGGAAGAATTTAAGAACGTTTCACAGGACATGGGATGTGGTCCCTACAGCAACCAAGCAGAATGCATCAAATATGTGGTGACATGCATAATCATCTGTATTGGACTTCCTTTGATCCTCGTGGCCATCTATGCTCTTTATTCTCTGGTACGTACATTATGACTGAGATCTATTTGTGTAAAGTCTCTGTCTGTAAAGGATCTTGCTCTGGGTTGGGGGACACATGTCAGGGGGCTGGGATTTAGTCTTGAAATGACCTATACATTTACAGGAATAATTTTCTCCATAATAAAATGTATATGAAGCTGATTGGACCCTGCAGACATATTTGGGAGGAGGAGTTCAGAACATGTTTACAACTGCTTTCTTTACTTTAACCAATGTTTTCCTGCAGGTGGGAAAGGATCATGTTGCTCCGATCTACGTCATCAACCTTCTCATTTCCGACCTCATTCAGTTCTGCTGGATGATCGATTGGGTGGCAAAACCTGACCAGAAAATAGATAAAATAGGCTTTCTTTTTTATGGCTCTAGTCTGGTGGCCAGAGTTTACTTCATGGTGTGCATCTCCCTGGAAAGGTATCTGTCTATCCAGAATGTGTGTATCTACTTCTGTGTCTGACCATTGTATTACTATATCATTCTGAAGCTGTGTCTTACATCTTGTATTACAGGTATTTGCTCATCGCCTGCCCACTGTGGTACCGCTTCAGACGACCCATCAAGATCTCCGTGGTGGTCTGTGTCCTGGTCTGGATCATTTCTCTTGCCCTTGGCTTCACTGTTGTATTTTTGTATATTCCAGAACATTCAGAAACCATTTTAGCCAGCTTTTTCTTCCTTCCCCTCCCACTGCTCATATTGTTCCTGGGTGGGACCCTTAAAGCCCTGTCTGCTTCCATCTCAGTTCCTGCTGACATGAAACAACGAATTGTGGGAATGTTGGTCGTGGTGCTGCTTATTTACACGCTGCTGTTCCTGCCCATAATCATCACGCTTCTGAAAAAACATGATGACCGGGCCCTCAACAGCCTGTCTTTTTTATTTCTTAAGTTGAGTCCTCTTGCGGACTTAGTTCTGTATGTTTTCATGAGGAAAGGGGCCATAGACAAGCTTTTGGCCTCTGTGTGTTGTTGCAGAATGGACAGCAATGATGAAAGCTGTTCAACAGTATGAATGATGACAACATGAATGCAGCATCGTTCAGAGTCTCAGATATCAGATTATTTTCACGAGCACATGATTTGTTAAATCCCAGGTTGTTTTATTTACTGCTGTTTAACATCTCATTTGAAGCTTTAGTGTGATGAGATTATTCCAGATCACTTATTTGATCTTTGACCTCTTATCAATCAGAGCCCAGACCTAAAATATATACGTATATTTTTATTTAAATAATGAAAAAGTAAACACACTTATATTCACATTTCTTCAAATGGTTTATGTTGCTTATGGTGTCTGTCCATGTATGATTCTCTCCTTTGGCTACTTTTTTCCTCACAAATATATTAATTGAAATAGTGTTTAATTATTGAAAAACTAGCATGATCCAGAAGTTAAGAGCTAACATCATGCTAACTCTATATACTCATTGTGTAGCCTGCTAAAACACTAAAACATATGTGAAATGTTTTTAAACTTGTCTATAATTGTTCAGACACTACAATCAAAAAACCTTAATCATAGAAATTTTACTTTGAAAGGAAAAAACAAAATATGAGTAAAATGGATGGCTTTTCAAAATTATGTGGTCACTTGACCAATTTCTTCTATGGTTTTCCAGAAACAAGGGTTGGATCTACTTCCCCCCCTTCCCCCCCGTTCAGTTTTTATGCTCCACATATCTGGAACAAACTCCCAGAAAACTGCAGGTCTGCTGCAACTCTCAGTTCTTTTAAATCCAGGCTGAAGACATATCTTTTTAATGTTGCCTTTCTTTAAATAACCTATTTTTAACTGCTCTTTCTTTAAAATTCTTATACTGCACTGTACATTTTATTCTTGTCTTTTAATGATCTTAAATTGTTGTTAATTGTTTTAATGCTTTGAAATTGTTTTTAATTGTTTTCTAACTGTTTTTAATGTTTCATGTTTCATGTAAAGCACTTTGAATTGCCTTGTTGCTGAAATGTGCTATACAAATAAAGCTGCCTTGCCTTACCTTGGCTTGCCCTGGCACAAATCACCCCACTCTCCCCTACCCCTATTGTTACAGTACTGTACCCTGCATCTCACAAACTTGTCTTTTGTCTCTGTGATACTGTAATTCTTGTTCCTTGTTGATATAAACCTGCAACCAGTCAAAATCTACTGAGCAGTCAGTACTGTTACGTAACAAATCACAATTTGTTCATTGTACAGTATACAGCCTACAATGCACTGTACTACAGTATACAATACTACAAAGGGACAAAAATCAAAGGAGTAAACATGTGACCAATGTGCTTCTTCTTGTCTTTGGGCTGGGTCAGGCCAGAGCACTTCGTCGACATCACAAGCAACATTGTCCCTCCTGAGGCAACGGGGGAAGAAGCCTCTTGTGTTCCATATCCAGCCCTGATACCTCGCATACGCACTCATCTTCGTCCTCTCACATTGTTTCTTCTATCCATTCTCAGACTCTCTTTCCCACTTTCAACAACCTGTTTGCTCTCTGAACTGGCTTATATTGGTTGTGTCACATCATTTGAAACAAGTGAAATACATTTTGAGTGGTTGTGTTCAATCAATGACATGTGTTCTCTACTTGTGTTAACCAGTATGGATGACATGTGCATTAGACTGCAGAATGTGTTTTGAGAATGAGAATGTGTTTAGAGTTTTTTTCGAAAAGTCTAAGTGAGAGCTGCAAATATGTGTTCCATGGGAAATGGTTTAAGTTATTGACAACAGACTGCACAATTAGTTCAGGCAACTGAGAACTTTCTTCAGCCAATGGGTTTTAGCGTTTTAGAAATTGAGAAAAACTGTAATGTAAAAGTAGGAGCAACAAAACGAGCAAGGTCTCAGGCTGCTGGGAATCTGAATGGCAGGGGGCCTAGTCAAATGAAACATGGATCCTGCATCCTGTTCCCCTGTGTGTCTGTGTAATAACAGAGTAAACAAAAATTAAATTTCCCCTTGGGATTAGGAAAGTATGTCCTCTTCTGCTTCAGATTCATTGATGTACTATGCTTACAAATTGTAAACGCCTGTCTATTTTTGTTCCTTTTATAACGGTTGTTGTATTCAGGGCATATTTGAGAAAAGCAGCCTTGCATTTTGAGTACAAATGTTAGATAAGGACATGATTAAACCAAATATCAACCAGGCTATATCTTTAAAGCAGGAAATATTTTAAAAGCACAATGTGATATCTGCTCAGAAAGAGATATTGATTGACAGGCAGTAATGTGTGACATTACTCACTGTGTGGATACGGCGAAAACAACATTTTGCTTTCATTGTCTGACTTTGTGTGTCTTCCCCTTGTTTGAGGCATAGCCCTGTTCATTCCTATGACAGTTGATCACTGGTGCATGAAGCCGAAAAAGTTCTACTTCTTCGAATTAAATTACCTGCATGATTGGCCCTGATCGGCCTATGCGGCCCATAGAGGAGGGGGAGACATCCACCGCCGAGATGGCTACATCCATTTTAGTGCTCTCCTAACTTGAATGGGGATTAAATGATTTGATCATTCAGCTCTTCTAGACTTTCGAAATGTTGTCAAACTGAATGGATCAAATTTTGAGAGTAAAATGACTCATGTCACAGGGCTTGTGACGCCCAAAGAAATGTATCCACTGATTTACAGAATTATCTTTCGCAATGTAAGTGTATGGGAAAAATTATGAGAGGCCGTATAGGAGGTAATTCATACTTCTGTCTTACACACGCTATCATAATCTTGCATATACACCACTATACTCATACACACACACTATTATAATCCTTTTACATGTATTTATGAGAGGGTATAGTTGTGTATGTGAGAGAGTATAGTAGTGTGTGTGTGAGAGTATAGTAGTGTGTGTGTGAGAGAGTATAGTAGTGTATGTGAGAGAGTATAGTAGTGTATGTGAGAGAGTATAGTAGTGTGTGTGTGAGAGTATAGTAGTGTATGTGAGAGAGTATAGTAGTGTATGTGAGAGAGTATAGTAGTGTATGTGAGAGAGTATAGTAGTGTATGTGAGAGAGTATAGTAGTGTATGTGAGAATATAGTAGTATATGAGAGAGTATAGTAGTATATGTGAGAGAATATAGTAGTATATGTGAGAGAGTATAGTAGTGTATGTGAGAGAGTATAGTAGTGTATGTGAGAGAGTATAGTAGTATATGTGAGAGAGTATAGTAGTGTATGTGAAGTTTAGTAGTGTGTGTGAGAGAGTATAGTAGTATATGTGAGAGAGTATAGTAGTGTATGTGAGAAAGTTTAGTAGTGTGTGTGAGAGAGTATAGTTGAAAAGGAAGTTGGTTTGATCAATCAGGAAGACAGTTTAAATTCTCACTTCCTCATTGGCTAAAGGGGCCATTTTAAATTATCATTATCTGGTGGGCTTGCTGCTTTGAAAGTACAGCTAGCACCAACTCAGAGGAACAAGGAACATTTAAATCAAGCAGCAGAAACTTTAAGGAAAAAACAACCTTTTTGGACAAAAACATTTATTCTTATTTTATTTAGTTTCTTTTTCAAGGTCAGTTATTGTTTGTGGAAGTATATGGTTATGAGGAAAACATTGCTATTTTTTTCACTGATACACTGTGGTGTGTTCAGAGAATTGTGAGGTAAACTGACAATTTGGGCCATGAAAGTGTCATTTTGGAAAGATAAATTTCTGAGCTCAATGGTTATACTCTGACAATCTCTTTCTTGCTCTTGATTAACCAGCAGTTTGAAGAGGATGCCAATCAGGGAAGCTTTGGTGTAGAGCTGAAGATCTTTGTCCGAACACGACGGGACCTTAATTTCTATCTTTTTACACGGGCTCGCGCTCGGGGTTGCGCGCAACAGTGCAGAGGCAATGCAGAACATTTTAGTTAGGAGTGACAACGCTGAAATGAATGAAGACCCCGCCCCCCAAAGTACATTTTGAGACTTCAATGTTGTTGTTCCAGAAAATGACTTTATTTTCAATTAAACAGTTATGAACAGAATTCTAGAAACTGTAGACCCACTAGCCAATGACATTCAATTATTTTTGAGCCTAGTGAACTCTATCAGTGAGCAACTTCATTAGTGTCAAGACAATTAATAAAGGTTAATAAAAGGCCATTGACAAGTTTCCTTTTCAGTCAAATGATTATTCCATTTTCAATTGTTTAAACAAGACATTAATAATGTATTAGGAAATGGTGAGTTATTGACAACGATGCCTCTTCAATTTAGTCAAGTTCAACAGGCAACAGATTTTAATAATGTATATTAAGGAGTTCTTGGAAGTCATTCCTGACCAAATCCCTGAGTGTTTTTAATGCAAAATCCATAGTTTCCTTAAAATCCTCGAATTTTTTCAGGACTGGCAACCGCAGGCAGATAATAGCATGTGTTTTGCGGGTGGTAAATGACGGCTTTTCTGAGGGGCAGCTCATGGAGAAAAACCACTGAAGGTAGTGGGGAGAAGACCAGGGGTGGAATATCGTTTCCTCCCGCCGCAAAGGCGCAGGATACCCCCAAGTTGCAAGGGTTCCTCTTGCTCTGAAAAAGAAATACACCAAAGAACACCAAAAATAAATTAAACCTAGCATGTAGAAAACTTTTAAAAAGGAGGGAAAGACAAAGACAGACAGAAGGGCATATGAAAAGATTTTTATTCCATAACTAGCAATAATACTTACCCTCAACATCCAGCAGGTAGTCCCTCCAAAATGCACACATTCCTCTGCCCTTCTTTTGTTCCTGCCCACTGCTGACAGTTCTAGTACATCCGCTGTGAGTGGGGATGGCTCGTGACAAAACAGCGGTCTGAAAGCATCTGGGTGCATTCTTATTGCATCAAGAACACCAAGAGTCTTCATCCCCTCCCTGAACCTGTAAAAATGTATCATGAGAAGATACAAATATAATTTTTCAAATTGGATAAATTATCACACAGCACATGAAAGGGATGACTTATAAGACAGTTCAGTTTTTGATTATGCAAAAAGGCCTTGTCTTTGACCACTATCTAAAACGTGATGTTCTTTACGTTTTTAAGATTTTAAGATTTTATATGATACATGCAAGCCTTTATTCGGAGTGTTTGGTTGTACACTGGCTTTTAAAAATATGTTAAATCTTTCATTATTCTTAAACCTTGTAAGGTGTTCAGGTCTGTGGGACCCGTTGTCCCACAAATGATGCTATTTATTATGTTTTGTAACTCAAACTCATTGGCCTTGGCTCATTTTCTTTGAAGAACATAAAAAATAACTTATTTTCAATTAGTGTACACGGTACACCCCCCACATAACTAATACAATGAGGTGTTCGGTCTTACTGGACCCAAGTGTAATAATTGTAGGTGCTGTGAAACTTTGTACCTGCTATTCTCACACAAAGTTACAAAATTGTTACATTTCAAGTACTTTCACCTGTTCTGATAATGACTGATGATAATGAATGAAAAATCTTGTTTCCATTTTTTTTTTTTACCTTTTTATAATTGAATTTCCTTGTTTATTTACAAAATCATGATCATATGATCTCACAGGAGTAAATGGCAAATAAACCATAAATGATGTATATATCATTGGTAATTGAGCTTAAGTAAACCTTTTTACATAATTTTTTATGGCTGTATTGATTTAAAAGCCTAATAATGTGGTGGGTCCACCAGACCCGGGAACATTGGCTGTGGAACAAAAATATGAACACCTTAGAAGGGTTAATTTTGTTTGCTAAAAAATTGAGTGACACAAACCTTTGAAGTGCTCCACTAACTCGATGAACCAGCTGAAACATGATGATATCCTCCACCAAGAGATCTTTGTCTTCTATGCGTTTCAAAGGCCTTAGACGCCCAGCATTGGCCAGATAATCTGTAATAAATCATTGTATATTATAAACAACACTATGATTAAGATATATTAAACAAACTGTTCTTTACTGGAGGCCAGGCCTGTATGTGATGATGAAATTAGGTGATGCATGAATTTATATGAATGACATCTTTTATTTAACTCCTTTAATCACAGTAGTATATTTAGCACTGACCAAGCCTGGTTTAAACATTCATATGAAAGTCAGAAACAAATCACACAGATTGCAGAAATATAAAAACAAATATGTGGCTTCACCACACTTAATCAGGGCTCTCAAGTTTTGAAGACAGGCAAGAGTGACATTCTAAAATGCTTAATAAGCACTTGAGAGCCCTGCTTAGTAGTATTTAGATTATTATTCACTGTAATAAACATATGTAAACATGTATATTGCACTCGTTACTACTAATAATAATAATACATTTTATTTATATAGCGCTTTTCATGGTACTCAAAGACACACACAGGCTAAATATCGTCACCCAGTCAGATGATTGCAACTCAGCTAGCTAGCTAGCCAGCCGATGGAAGACCGAGCATTCTTATTTAACCTATCTTTGCTGTAAAACGCCTACGCCTACTCTCTCTTTACCCAAAGATAGGTGAAATCCAATAAATGCAGAACTACATTGCAATAAGCTGCGCACTGAATAGCAAATTACAATGTGTTTGAAATGTGTCAAATGTGTCAAATGTACATTGTACAGTAAATAAACTGTGGTTTATCAATCAATACATCTTATGTAAGCAGATTTATCAACTTACCTCTTCCTGGATTTCGACGACGATCCACCGAAACGCTGTCTCGTCTGGTAACGGGGTCCTCCGTGTTGCATTGAGCTAGCTAGAAGTAGCAGTGCTAGCCTGGAGCCAGGTCTGACTGGATTTGCAGTTCCACCCCTGAATAATCTCTGCATCTCCGAATCAGAATCTGTTGGACTTAATTTAATTGTCGAGACATCGTTGACAATAGCTCACCATTTCCTAAATTATTATTTAGAAGACCCACAGCTTCAGTTAGCCTCTCTCTATCCATTACAGCTCCACTTCAGCCAAACTATTATAATGACAGTGCCGGAATTTGACCGTCAAATACCGCTTCTTCTTTGTCAACCAATCAGGAGCTGAGTAATCAAACTGCCTTCCGTTTCAATCAAACTCTCTCACACACACTACTATACTCTCTCACATATACTACTATACTCTCTCACATATACTACTATACTCTCTCACATACACTATACTCTCTCACATACACTATCTACTCAACATATACTACTATACTCTCTCACATACACTACTATACTCTCTCACATACACTACTATACTCTCTCACATATACTACTATATTCTCTCACATATACTATACTCTCTCACATACACTACTATACTCTCTCACATACTACTATACTCTCTCACACACACTACTAAACTCTCTCACATACACTACTATACTCTCTCACATATACTACTATATACTCTCTCACATACACTACTATACTCTCTCACATATACTACTATATTCTCTCACATATACTACTATACTCTCTCACATACACTACTATACTCTCTCACATACACTACTATACTCTCTCACATATACTACTATACTCTCTCACACACACTACTAAACTCTCTCACATACACTACTATACTCTCTCACATATACTACTATACTCTCTCACATACACTACTATACTCTCTCACATACACTACTATACTCTCTCACATACACTACTATATTCTCTCACATACACTACTATACTCTCTCACATATACTACTATACTCTCTCACATATACTACTATACTCTCTCACATACACTACTATAGCTACTCTCTCACATACACTACTATACTCTCTCACATATACTACTATACTATCTCACATACAATGCTATACTCTCACACACACACTACTATACTCTCTCACATACACAACTATACCCTCTCATACATACATGTAAAAGGATTATAATAGTGTGTGTGTATGAGTATAGTGGTGTATATGCAAGATTATGATAGTGTGTGTAAGACAGAAGTATGAATTACCTCCTATACGGCCTCTCATAAAAAATTGGGCGCCATCACATGATGGATTCTGAAGTTGTAATCCTGCTGTGTGACCACTATGTCAAATTGGCTTCAGAGCCCAGCATACTTCATGGGGGCCTGCTACCCAACCTTAACAGACTTTATCACTCATAATACCACATTACATGAATTCCTGCTTTGCTCCCGTCAAAATGACTATGGCCACTAGATGGCACCTAACAAAAAAAGGTAAATTTGGGTCGTAATTGTTGCTTGTTCTATGGGAGGTGGAGGGGAGTGGAGGACACTCCTTATCAGGGGCGTCAGACTGCAGGGAAACGGGGACTGAGAATACAGGGCCTTCATCAAAGGTACTAAACTTAGCACAAAAATTAAGGAAATTTGTGTTTGGTAGATTATTTCTCTGTGGTAACAATGCTTTTTGGCAATGAATCTTATACCGTTGGAAAGCCTGTTTAGTTCCCTTTCAAATGGTGCCCCATTTGTAAGGAACATGCATTTGTGGGATGAGCAGCAGCGCTGAGTATATGGGCGCCCATGAAAGATTTGCCAAATCTTCTCTGCCATTGCCAAACAGTCACTTTACCGGATATTTTTTATTACTAGGCTACTATAACGAAGAAGCTGAATTCATCATAGATAGAGTGACATGCATAATCATTTGTATTGGACTTCCTTTGACCCTCGTGGCCATCTATGCTCTTTATTCTCTGGTACATACATTATGACTCTCTGTCTGTTACTTTAACCAATGTTTTCCTGCAGGTGCGAAAGCATAATGTTGCTCCGATCTACGTCATCAACCTTCTCATTTCTGACCTCATTCAGTTCTGCTGCATGATCGGTTTTGTGGAACAATCCGAGGACCAGAACACAGCTAAAATTATCTTTCATTCTGAAGCTGTGTCTTACATCTTGTATTACAGGTATTTGGTCATTGCCTGCCCACTGTGGTTCCGCCTCAGACGAACCATCAAGATCTCCGTGGTGGTCTGTGTCCTGGTCTGGACCCTTCCACCACTGCCCCTCAGACTCTGAGCTGCAACTGCCAGCCCTAGATGAGCTGCAGCTCCACACGTTGCTGTTGCTGACCCCCAGCTCAGCTGCCCCGTCAACGAGGACTGATAACGAAAAGATAGGCTGACAAGGGTAGACACAATACAGGTGTACAAGGGAATACATGCAGGGCAGGGCTAAAGATACATACAGAAAACTCACACAATGAATAAAACAGAAAACCTAACCTAGAAACAAATACTGTCACAGATCTTAAATAATGTTCCACTGACAACAAGAAGTACAAAGGCATCTCCCCCATAGTTAAGGCTAAATGACAGACAGTTACTGTTACACAACTTAATCCTCATTATCTGCTATACTTACCACTTCTTTTCTCCTCATCCTCCTTTTTTCTTGTTCTTTGTTCACTCCCAGAAGCATGACTCCTCTTCATTTTTCTTTTGACTTTCAATTCAACATTTTGACTATCATGTTTCTACAGGAATGGCATGTGGCCCCTTCAGGGAGGTTTCCTACTGAGATGTCATTCCAAAAAGTCATTTGTCTGTTTAAGGGGGAGGGGGAGTTTTGGTCACTTTGGTTTGGCCACATTTTGAGACATTGCTGTGGAGTAAAGGTCGATTTATGCTTCTGCGTTAAATCAACGCTGTGGGTAGGTACGTGGAGTCATGACCCGACGCCGGACCCTACGCCGTAGCCTGATGTGCACCTCTCAAAATTTTTTATTACACGTTGTGGATCGCCAGCGCTCGGCCGTGGCTTGGTAGCGTTGCGTTTCCCCCGACAGAACCATGAATCAAGCTTAAAGTTTGTCTTCGGGGGCCCCAAGCAGTTGCCTGGCTTGGCTGTTGACAAGCTACGGCCCTGAGCCATAGGTATACTAGGTTCCCACCCAGTCTTGTTTCTCTCTTTCTAAGAGAAAGGTAAGAGGAACCTACTGCATGTCACTTAGCCTACTTGCTGTAGACTGTTTGGTGGCAGAGAACAAAACATCAGACATTGGAGTAAGGAACTGATTCAGGGTGGGTCCTGCAGCTTTTAAAGGTAAGTTTAGCGACATTACTTTTTTGTTATATGTAGAGATTATTCAAATGGTAAAAGACAAAGTCAATAAATTAATTAAGAACGAATTATGCAAACTGTAACAAGCAGATAGCTTTGGAGTGTTTGTGTACAGAACACTGTTTAAACCAACTGTGTTTTATTTCATTTGGTGTTTTTTTCACTCTCTTGTCTCTTCCCTTATGTCTATCCTGTCAGATAGTTCTCTTCCTGTACAGGCTGAATTTCAGATGTTGCCATCGGGATCACGCTTTAAACTCCCCAAATTCAGAACCAACAGCTATAAACACTCTTTTGTACCTACAGCCATTCTACTTCTTTATTCTATAAAGAACCATAGATAACTTATTGACTAACTATTTATTGATTGTTTCCTGTTTTTTTTTATTGTTTTTAACTATGCCTGCAAGGTAGGCAATCTAGATAATGTGTGTGATTGTGTGTGATTTGTACTATACTATCTGCTGCACAACAAATTGCCCGATTGGGGAACAATAAAGTAACTTGAACTTGAACTACAAGAATGTGATTTTGACAAAAAAAGCAGTTTGACAAAATAGCTTTAGCTTGTTCAAAACTAGCTTGTTTAAAAGATTAAACATGCAAAAAAGATGCAGAGTTATGAATGAAATACAAACAGACAAAGACGGTAAAGAAAGAATATAGGAGTACTGTTTTGATTTTTCAGGATTTGAGCCCATATATTTGGAATGGTTGTCTGTTTTGTATTTAATTGCAATACGACAATCGATGATATGTTATGTAACCAAAAACAGCTTACAGTCAGTTTATGATTCAGTTAAGATTTTTTTAGAAAAAATAAAATGATTCTGTACACAAAATCAGAGTAGAGAGGGGCATTCAACAAGTAGTGAGGCAGCGAGAACAGAAGAATGCCCTAAACAAGTGTATCATTGCATTAAACATTATATTAAATTTCTGAAACAACTGGATGATCTTCTGTGGCTGCAGTAAAGACCTCACATCAGCACAAAAATATAACTTTTTCTGAAAATGTATTATTTGATTTGATATATTATTAGCAGATCAGGTAAAAAAATATTATGGAATGCCAAAAGAAACTATGAGCAATGAGCACTTTTATTGCTAGGTTTTATTTGTGGTTATGTAGGTATACTGTAGGTAGATATTAAACAACATGTTTCATGCCTCTTTTCATAACCTCTTAAACAGGTTTCACACTGAAGAATGGAAGATTTCTACGTTAACGACACTTCACAAGACATGAGCAATGATTACAACAGCACCTTCAACTATTATGACAAAGATGATGAAAAAGCAGAATTGATCACACAAGTGGTGACATGGATAATCATCTGTATCGGACTTCCTTTGACCCTCGTGGCCATCTATGCTCTTTATTCTCTGGTACGTACATTATGACTGAGATCTATTTGTGTAAAGTCTCTGTCTGTAAAGGATCTTGATCTGAGTTGGGGGCCACATGTCAGGGGGCTGGAGTGAAGTATTTTAATGACCTATACATTTACAGGAATAATGAACTGCATAGTTAAAATTTAAATTAAGATTATTGGACGCTGCAGACATATTTGGGAGGAGATGTTCAGAACATGTTTACAACTGCTTTCTTTACTTTAAAGGGGTGATAGAATGCAAAACCGATTTTACCTTTTCATAGTTGAAAAACGACAGTTTGGTGGGTAAATAGGACATACATAGAAGCTCAAAATCCCATTGACACCCCTTTACTATGAAAATCTCCTATTTTGAAACTGCCGCTGAAAACGGGTGAATCTCAACAAAGCTGTAAGTTGACGTCAACCTCCCAAGACCTGTAACTTTGTCACGCCCATGGATGTATTAAGAGAACGGTTACACCCCAACATTTACATACACAACTGACCTGAGATCAGGTAGTCTTCTGAATCTAGGTCGCACAGATCTCTACTATTCCATTACAACAGCTATTCCAAATCAACTATGTAAAGCTCAAATATGGGCCATTTTACGAAAATTGATGGCTAATTGCAAATTTTGTCCGACTGTGTGTCGGAGTTCAGTGGCCGGTGCTGCCTGGGTTGCTGCATCGCCGCTCTGCCTGTCCTCCTTCACAGACCCCGGCCTGCTGTGAGCTCGATTGAGCTGCGTCACCCAGCCAACAAGTGCTCAATACCCGCGCAAACTCACCCTTTCTGGGTGACTGGACTACCAAACGCTGCTGCCGTGACAGAGCTCCAGGGCCTGCAGCTTGCTGTTCTCCCTCCCCTCTTACTGCAAAATGGCCGGTGTGTGTGACTGAGAGCGCGGTCAGCGATCTTGTTACGCCCGCAATCTCTTACCGCAGGTTCCAGTTAATCTTATAATGGATATGTGTGTTGCGTTATTTAAACAAACGATTGGGGAAATAAATGCCTCTTGTCCGCGAGTCTCATTGATAGAGCCCGTGGTTCAGCTGGAGTCCATCAATGAGAGCTAGCTAGCCTCCTCCTAACAAGACCTCTGAAATTCACAAAAATTTATTAAATTGAAATCTGAAATCGGACAAGTGTTAGCTAAGCTTTGTAAGACCTTGGGGAACCTGTAATATACATGCCGTGACGAAATTCAAACTGTAAATATACTATAGTATGAAAATTGTTGCTAGGTAGCTGCGATATTTTCCCATTGTATTGAATGGGACACATAGCTAGCTAGCTGCTCCTCCTAACAAGACCCCTCACGTTCATAAAAATGCCTTAAATTCAAATCGGACTGTTAGCTTTTGTTAGATTTGTAAGACCTTGGGATAGCTGTGATATAAGTGCCGTGACGAAATTCATACTGTAAATATATTATAGTTATGCTGGCACCCGGCCGCGGAGCCCCAGTAGTGCAGTAGCTGGCTAATCCACAAAGGGTGACTTTGCCCTGGGTATGGAGCCCAGCAGGCTGCCGCTTTTTCGTCAGACTGTGTGGAGCTCCTAAAGTCCGACACGTCTTACCAAATTTGCAATTAGCCATACATTTTTGTAAAACGGCCCATATCTGAGCTTTATATAGTTGATTTCTCACATAAAAAAGTCTCACAAGTGAATTTGCTAATGAAACATTGCAGTGTCTGGAATATGAGACTCTGTCGCGTCTCTAATGTGTGTGTATGGGGATTCGTTCAACCAATCAGCGCGCAGCTCATCTAAATATTCTTGAGCATACCATATTTGGAAGAAAAGCTCTTGTTACAAATAGGGCCAAAACACAGGGATGCATATGGGCCAATAAAATATCAACCAGGCCATTTTCAGCCCAACCAATGTTACATACCCCATTAGGAGACCATAAGGAACAGTGTGAAATACCCTATATAATCATTCTATCCCCCCTTTAACCAATGTTTTCCTGCAGGTGGGAAAGGATCATGTTGCTCCGATCTACGTCATCAACCTTCTCATTTCCGACATCATTGAGTTCTGCTGCATGATCGGTTTTGTGGTATCACAAAAGAACAAGAACAAAGAAACAATTTTCAAAATGATTTACTACTCTGGTCTGATGGCCAGTGTTGGTTTTATGGTGTGCATCGCTCTGGAAAGGTATCTGTCTATCCAGAATGTGTGTATCTACTTCTGTGTCTGACCATTGTATTACTATATCATTCTGAAGCTGTGTCTTACATCTTGTATTACAGGTATTTGGTCATCGCCTGCCCACTGTGGTACCGCTTCAGACGAACCATTAAGATCTCCGTGGTGGTCTGTGTCCTGGTCTGGATCCTTTCTCTCGTCTATCTCGTCGCTCTGGTTTTCTGTGGTTTTTCAGAGTTCACAGGCACCATCTTAGCCGTATTTTTCCTCCTTCCCCTCCCACTGCTCATATTCTTTCTGGTTGGGACCCTTAAAGCCCTGTCTGCTTCCATCTCAGTTCCAGCTGACGAAAAACGACGAATTGTGGGAATGTTGGTCCTGGTGCTGCTTATTTACACGCTGCTGTTCCTGCCCAGAATCATATTGTTTCTGAAAGAGGGAAAGAGATATAACATTATCCTCACTGACCTGTCGTCTGTGCTTGTAAGGGTATTTCCTCTTGCAGACTTAGTTCTGTATGTTTTCATGAGGAAAGGGGCCATAGACAAGCTTTTGGCCTCTGTGTGTTGTTGCAGAATGGACAGCAATGATGCCAGCAGTTCAAAAGTATGAATGAGTCAACTTCATGCGGAGAAAGAGGGAATAAAAAACAGAAGGAGACATGTAGGCCAATGAAAAAGGATAGAGACAAGAAAGATTCTCTCTTCTACGGATATGGTTTTTAATAAGACGCCTAATTGTTGATACAAGGAAGTATTGTCTTTATGCTGTGGGAGTTCTGCTCGCTGGGAAATGTTTTTGTAAATTTGCTCAGCTTCACTGTGATTTCTTTAACAAATGTCAATCAAATATGCTGTTATTAGGTTGCTAGTCTAGTTAATGTCTATCATTATTATACTTGGTGACCGGTTGTGACTATGTGAGACAGTTAAAAGATAAAGAGTTTAAAAATGGTCAGATCAACTAAGGAACAGTGATGTCGTCACAGTGATAGGCTGTAACACACCCCGAAACACACACCTCTAAAAGCCTGAATGTCTTTGATATGTAAGATTTATTATTTGGTGCCCCCCAGTGTTAGAATAAAAAATGCACTGGAAGCAGTCCAATCTGAATCATTTGAAAGATAATTACATACAAATAAATAAATGTAATAACTTTAATTTCAAAGAAACCTCTGTACACTGTCTAACATGCAAAGTTAACTGGCAATGTTTGGTACTTCACCATCATCAGGCAAATGGTATTACATACTGAGAAGCCATCTTTTGTAGGAGGTGACTGTGGGTTTGCACCAATCAACTTCTTCTTGCAACGTATGACTTGCTCGTCCCTCTCCAATGCACCTGTCTCATGATATATATGTGCAGTGCAAGCATTTTGCTGTTTATATAAATGTGTGTCCTACCCACAAAACAGATGAAAGTAGCGCTTACAATCATATTTGTTAAACTCTTCATATGTTTTGTTTGTGCAAATCTTAATTTGTGAAGTAACCCATATTTTCAGATAAATGTAGTGGAGTAGAGGTAGAAAGTAGCATGAAAAGAAAATAGTCAAGTAAAGATCTTGAGTAAATGTACTTAGTTACATTCCCCCACTGACTAAAGGCCCCAGAGATGTTGTACCGTAACTGTGTGACTGCTGGATGTTACAGGTTTAACGTATCAACTTAAAATGTGGTGATGTGTCAACGTTGTTATCACTTCTTGTTTCTACTAAAAAAAAAATACAAGTGGCCAAGGCTACATGTTTAAAGCAGGAAATGTACGTGATATTAAGCTCAGAAGAAGATGTAGATTAATAGTGAATAGGTTTCACAGGTTAGTGTTTGTTAAGACATGGTGAATGTGTCAGGACACATTTGGTTCTAGACGTCAGAGTGTCAAAGTCAGGAACCGAGATCCTGATTTAAAACAAGGCACTTTTTCCCAAAAGCACACCAAAGCTATCAGGTAATGCTAAAATCCTTCTTACATACCTTAAGAAAGTCCATCTCATCTTTTCAGTAGCCCTGGATTCGTGCAACAGCTTACGTGCAAAATGCGTATTAATTTTTAGAATAAACTTGCATAAAGATATTACAAAATGATAGAGGATATTTAAAACCTTCAACAAGCTCATCAAAACAGCAAGATCTTAAACAAACAGACTTAACATGCATGTGCTGTTTGGTACTTGTGGTGTTTTATTATCTCATACTCATTTAATCTCTCTTCCTTTGAAGAGGAGGCGTGGATTATTATCAACCTAGTGCATGTTATGTAACTTTACCATATTTATTGTAGACTGTTTGGATGCAGAGGACAAAACATCAGACATTGGTGTAGGGAACTCATTCCGTATCTTGCAGCTGTCAAAGGTAAATTTGGTGACACTTTATTATTATATAGATTGTTTAAAAAGGTAAAGACATTGTAAATAGTCATGAAAATGATTATGTAACCTTTAACAAGCAGACAGCTGTGGACTGTACTGTGTTTAAACCAACTATATTTCATTTGGGTTTTTCCCTGTCTTTCCTTAAATTGTAAGCCTTATGGATATGTTATTGTGTAACAAAGACAGAACATTTATTTATTTAGTTATTTAAGTTTATTTGAATAGGGACAAGTATGTTACATAAACTCATGTTACAAACTACAACATTTTAGCCGAAGCTAATTCTCAATGTCAGTCCCTAGTCGGCCTTTACATAAAATTCAACAATACATAGTTAAAATAAACATAATAATACAGTATAACACAATAACAACGAAGCAAAATTTGCAAAAGATAAAATGTTTAAATTCCTCAGACTAACACAATGATGTGACCTAATGGGTTTCCTATCTAGGATTTTAACTGCTCTGTTATAAATCATTTGAATTGGCTTGACTGTGGTAACAGTAGCCTGTGACCATGTGCAGATGCAGTAATATATATATGCGAGAAGATCATGGCATGCATGAAAGTGTGAGCAGCATGTAAATGTAGTTTAAGAAACCGGCTAAAAGATGAAAGCATGCAAAATCAAGTACATTAGCTGATGGAAAAATGAGAGAAGAAAAATGAAATAGAGCATGCACAATTAATGGGAAATTAAACAACAAGAAGTAGAACTACTGTGTAGATATTTCAGGAATTTGGTCCATATATCGAAAACGTGCTTACAAATAATTTTTCTTACAAATGTATGTATGTATCTATGTATGTATGTATGTATGTACATATGTATGTATGTATGTATGTATGTATGTTCTGAACCAACATTCATTCACAAAAATATATTTTGCAGTTCTTTAAGAAATGATAACAGCTGAGATATGCACTGAGTTTTGTGTGTTGTCACAATATGATGAATGATGTTATGTAACCCAAGACAGGTAAAATGTCGGGTAATGATTCAGTTAGAGATGTTTAGTGAAACAAGAAAATTAATATTTATACAAAAGATAATGCTGATGGTTTATCAAGTGGATGAATCAGTCTCATCCAAAACCAGAGGGCAGAGGGGCATTCAACAAGTAGTGGGGCATCAGCACAGAAGACAGACAAAATGTCCTAAACAAATGGACATTAATCATTATATTAAATAATTACTGAAACACGGACGAGGTTCTGTGGCTGCAGTAATGACCTCACATCAGCACGTTAAACATTTCTATCACCAGAACTTGTTGTGCTATCTGAAACTGTAAGATTTGATTAAGTATTACCTATGGTGTCCCTGAAGTGCAAACCAGGAGAGCAAATCAACACAACTCCCTGTCATGCTGTGTGATTTGCTGTTCTGGTTTGTAAACCTGTTTGAGTCGTGACTCACTCGGATCTTTCACCCGTGTCTTTAAATTAACTCATGAGTTGCGAGTCTCTAGTATCATTAACTCGGATCAGTTGAGTCCTGCTACAATTCAGTCTAAAATGATAACAGCGCCACACACAAACCTCTTGCAACATTAGCTACTACTAGTCCTAGCCATCTTAGCTGCCAAAAGGCTTTATAACTTACAATTTCGTAGGCAACCACAACTCCATAAGTCAACTCAAGCGACTGAGTGAGCAGAGACAGGTAGAAACTTCCTGACCCGCAGACTCAGAGCTGGAAACATTGCAAGCTCGCAGACCATGGGACTCACTCAAGGACTCATAAGTCAGTCAGTCACGCTTATCAGCCGGCTACGTTGTCATGAATGGATCTGTAGCAGACGAGCGAGTGAAGTCTCTCCTCGAGTCAGGGTGAAAAGCAAATCCACAACAAAAGCCATTCTTTCACTTCTGATATAACATACAATGTCCTGCACGTAGCCTAGGCCTACTGTAGGTTTGGTGTATATCTGTAGTATATTAAAATGCAATTAGGTTGAGCAGACAGTCCGAAACATTGCAAGCTCGCCTCGCAGACCATGGGACCAGCGGTAGAGTGGCAATCGGAAGAGTCGGGACTTTTCCCGGTGGGCTGGAAGTGTTTCGAAGCCGAGAGGGCCGGTCTGATAATAGTTATACATTGCAAGTTCTTAGCAACACCATCCGGAGGCCTGCTGTGCGGGCGCTGCCTGCGGGCGGACCTGTGCGTCGCTTTAGTGTCCACTCTCTCTGCAAAAATAGAGATGAGCAGCTCGGCTTCCGGTCTGGACAGCTTCAGGTTTATAAAGGACGTGCTCTTCAATGGACATGCTGCGGCAGATTTGACGCCTTTGTGCTCCATGTATTTCTGCCGTAGTTTCGGAATTCCACCTCTGATGTAAAGCAGCGTACAGCCACTTCTCTAGCTAAACTTTGTCTCACTCAGAGACCAGAGACCCAAACAGAGCTCTGTGTCTGTCAGAAGGTCTGAGATCTACCGTATCAGCAGAGCACTCACGTAATGCACAGCAGACTATGGTGCAGGTAGATTA
This sequence comes from Perca fluviatilis, assembly GCF_010015445.1. Taxonomy (NCBI): domain Eukaryota; kingdom Metazoa; phylum Chordata; class Actinopteri; order Perciformes; family Percidae; genus Perca; species Perca fluviatilis. The sequence goes on from NC_053130.1 coordinate 4,386,708, forward strand.
TTTTCTGAAATATAGTGACTTTATTCTTGTAATTATAACTTTATTTTTCTCAAAATATCACGACTCCTCCAAATCACAGAGAACACAGATGAGTTATATTTAAAATGTGCACAAAGTTTTGAACATGAGCAGAAATCTTGCTCAAACACATCTGAAATATTACAGTCCAGGGGTTTATTAATACATTAAAATGAATAATGTATCATTGAGGTGAATAATTGTCATATGCACATTTAAGGAGGTTACTTCCCCAACAAAAGACGCAAAACAGGAGGGAGGAGTAAATGATGCCTATAGGCTACATGTGTGCTGACTCAGATATAATTAGAAAAGTCGATCTACAGGAGAATAAATAGATGAAAACAATACAGAAATCCTGATAGCCTTACTGCAAACTATTCCATTATGTTTTTATTTTTTGAATTGTCCCCTATGTTTCACTTTACATAAAGATATTTTCAGCATAAATTGATTCCGAAAAGGTAGAAATAGGTGCATAAAAATTCACCAGAATGCAGGAAATTAAGTTTTTAACACTAAAATGTTTTCTAGGGGAGGACCCCCAGACCCCTGCATCATAACTTGCCACAAAGATCTGGAAACAAAAGCGTGGCCTTTGCGTTGCCAGGCCAGTTATGATTAGGCCAAATGTTGGTGTGTAGATGTAGCATATCAAAATTAGGTTGATTGATTTAAAAAAAATATATTCTATGTCTACATTGAAAGCATACATATTGCTAGGCTACAATAAGTTAAGACAATAAATAAACAGTCTGGCTCAAAATGCTTTCTTTCCCATGACTAAATGGCTCTCCTGTGAGCAGCTACATGAGGTGAGTTTCCTTGGCGATTTAGCAATACTGACTCAAGTGACTGACACAAACCGGATCAGTTCAGTGTGTGACTCAGAATAACCCAAATCCTTAAAAGGAATTGAGTTTGCCAGGCCTAGGTTTGCACTTCAGGGCCACCGTAATAAGCAGATTGTGTATCAAAAATTGAGGAACGTCAATAAAAAATGAAAGCAATTGATTTATTTTGTGGGTATCATATATATGAATCCTGTATTTGTGTGAACTTGCTCCTCACAGCTTTAGTGATATCACTGAACAATGTTAGGTAGATATTAAACAACGTGTTTCATGCCTTGTTTTATAACCTGATCTCTAAACAGGTTTCTCTCTGAAGAATGGAAGATTTCTCCAATAATGACACATCACTGGACATGAGCCATGGTTACAACACCTTCTATGACTACTATATACGAGCAGCATTCATCATAAATGTGGTGACATGCATAATCATCTGTATTGGACTTCCTTTGACCCTGGTGGCCATCTATGCTCTTTATTCTCTGGTACGTACATTATGACTGAGATCTATTTGTGTAAAGTCTCTGTCTGTAAAGGATCTTTATCTGAGTTGTCAGGGAGCTGGGATTGAGTCTTGAAATTGAAATTCACGGGAATAATTAAGTCCAAACTTAAAATGTACATGAAGCTGATTGGACCCTGCAGACATATTTGGGAGGAGGAGTTCAGAACATGTTTCCAACTGCTTTCTTTACTTTGGTTTTCCTGCAGGTGCGAAAGGATCATGTTGCTCCAATCTACGTCATCAACCTTCTCATTTCCGACCTCATTCAGTTCTGCTGCATGATCGGTTGGTTGGCAAAACCTGAGAACTGGAACAAAACTAGCATTGTCTATAGTATCTACTACTCCAGTCTGATGGCCAGTGTTGGCTTCATGGTGTGCATCGCCCTGGAAAGGTATCTATCTATCCAGAATGTGTGGAGCTACTTCTGTGTCTGACCATTGTATTACTATATCATTCTGAAGCTGTGTCTTACATCTTGTATTACAGGTATTTGGTCATCGCCTGCCCACTGTGGTACCGCTTCAGACGATCCATCAAGATCTCTGTGGTGGTCTGTGTCCTGGTCTGGACCCTTCCTCTTGTCTATTGCTTCATTTCTTTTTTTTTGAATACCCCAAATCTTTCAGTAATTATTTATTGCATATTTTTTTTCCTTCCCCTCCCACTGCTCATATTCTTTCTGGTTGGGACCCTTAAAGTCCTGTCTGCTTCCATCTCAGTTCACGCTGATGAAAAACGACGAATTGTGGCAATGTTGGTCCTGGTGCTGCTTATTTACACGCTGTTGTTCCTGCCCACAACAATTTTCTGTCTGAAAGAGGGAGACAGATGTGATACTACCATCAACAGCCTGCCTTATTTTTCTATTAGGTTGAGTCCTCTTGCAGACTTAGTTCTGTATATTTTCATGAGGAAAGGGGCCATAGACAAGCTTTTGGCCTCTGTGTGTTGTTGCAGAATGGACAGCAATGAATACAGCAGTTCAACAGTATGAATGAGTCAGCTTCATGTAGGCAGAGAAATAGGGAGAGAGAGACAGAAAGGGGAGAAAACAGAAGGAGACATGTTGGCAAATAAAAAAGGATAGAGACAAGAAAGATTCTCTCTTCTATGGATATGGTTTTTAATAAGACACCTAACTGTTGATACAAGGAAGTATTGTCTTTATGCTGTGGGAGTTATGCTTGCTGGGAAATGTTTTTGTAAACTTGCTCAGCTGTCAATCAAATATGTCAATCAAATATGCTGTTATTAGGTTGCTAGTCTAGTTAATGTCTATCAGTATTTTACTGTACATGGTGGCCAAATTTCACATTTTGATTTAGAATCCTTTGTACATGAGTCAAAAGAATATCCTGAATGATACCATAAGAGAAAAACTGTGAGACAGTTAAAAGATAAAGAGTTTAAAGATGGGCAGATCAAGTAAGAAACAATCCTCACAGTGAAACCCCTATCACTGGTAAAGCTGTAACACCCCCCAAAACACACACCTCTAAAAGCCTGAAGGTCTTTGATGTGTAAGACTTATGATTTGGTGCCCCCCAGTGTTAGAATAAAAAAGGCCCTGTAACCCCCGGTTACCAGAACCCTGTGAAATAGTTGACTGAACTGTAAGTTAATGTAACAATTAAAAGTTAAAAATAATATTTATTTAATTTGATAACTGTACTGATCTAATTCACTGGGCTAAACCACTCCCAGTTTGTCATGTGAAGCACTTTGTGACTTTGTCTGTAAAAGGTGCTATATCAAATAAACATTATTATTATTATTATTATTATTATTATTATTATTATTATTATTATTATTATTAATAAAATTAGCAGTTGCTGCAGGCTTGTGGCCTACTACTGTGAGTTGAGTCAGCTATTGTTTTGCTAGCACACTGTAGTGAGGCAGCTTCTGGATGAAAGTAATGTGTTTAAGGGAAGTTACCTTTTAGATAGATAGATAGATAGATAGATAGATACAGTAGATAGATAGATAGATACAGTAGATAGATACAGTAGATAGATAGATTGATAGATAGATAGATTGTCTATTGCCATTGCATATCACTACACAACGAAATTAAGAGGACATATATCACTCACTTAGCAGCATAAAGCTAGAAAGATAAAAAGTGACAGTGTCGGCAACAATAAATAGATAAATATGGAGTAAAAAAAAAAGTATTAAAACCAGAATAAGGAAACCAGTGCATTATCAACACAGTATGGTTCCAGTCCAGCTTAGCTTAGCCTTTCAGACTTTCAGCAGCTCATTTATGGCCCTGGGAAAAAAGCTATTTCTCATGTGGTTTGTCTGCACCCTCATGACCCTAAGCCTGCCTGAGGGTAGGGTGTCAAAAAGGATATGGCCAGTGTTTTAATGGTCAAATGTTTTATTATTTACACTGTAATTAAAGAAACATTAATAACAGTGCTGTAGTAACTTTAATTATATATTAGGGGTGGCACGGTTCATGAAAGCAAACACAAGGCTACATTGTGCATGCGTCGGATGTGGTTTCCTTTCGCGCGAAAGAAAAGGTGTGGACAAGTTACCAACAAAATGTACAGCAAAAGACCGTGCAAAATATTTTAGACCGTCCTGCCAACCTGTAAACATTTTAACATCAACGTAAGCTGCGTTGTTTCACTCTAAAGTCGCTGAAAGATGCTGCTGTTTCAATCCTGTCCGCTCTCCGCAGCAGGCGGGGCTGCTGCTCCGTTCCCCTCCCGCGACTGACGTGTGCGCATACGCACACACACACACACACACACACACACACACACACACACACACACACACACACACACACAAACAGTGGATGCAGGAAAAAACGGAGATGAGACGACATGATGACCTAAATTGAGGACAGCTGCACTCGTTATTGTAAGTGCAATGTTAAGTTAAAGTCCAATAAGTACTTTATCAAACCATATGAGTGTGTGTCCCAGCCCAGGATAGGAAATTAACTAACAATGTTAAAGGGGTGATAGAATGATTATATAGGGTATTTCACACTGTTCCTTATGGTCTCCTAATGGGGTATGTAACATTAGTTGGACTGAAAATGGCCTGGTTGATATTTTATTGGCCCTTATGCATCCCTGTGTTTTGGCTCTATTTGTAACAAGAGCTTTTCTTCCAAATATGGTATGCTCATGAATATTTAGATGAGCTGCGCGCTGCTTGGTTGAGCCTTAGCCCCGTACACACACGTAGAGACGCACGCTGATTGGTTGAGCCTTAGCCCCGTACACACACGTAGAGACGCGCGCTGATTGGTTGAGCGACTCTCCATACACACGCATTAGAGGTCGCGTGCTGATTGGTTGAGCGAATCCCCAATACACAGACATTAGAAACGCGACAGAATCTCATATTCCAGACACTGCAATGGTTCCTTACCAAATTCACTTCTGAGACTTTTTTATGCGAGAAATCAACTATATAAAGCTCAAATATGGGCCATTTTACGAAAATGGATGGCTAATTGCAAATTTGGTAAGACTGTGTGTCGGAGTTCAGCTGCCTGTGTTGCTGCCTCGCCGCCCGGCCTGCCTTCCTCCACAGACCCCGGCTTGCTGTGAGCTCGATTGAGCTCCGGCACGGCTGCTGCAGCCCACAGCACCTCATACCCGCGCAAAGTCACCGTTTGGGCTAATGGACTACCAAACACCGCTGCCCTGACAGATCTCCAGGGCCTGCATCTCCTCTCTTCCTGCTAGCTAAATGGCCCGTGTGTGAGAGCGCGGTCAGCGAGCTTGTTACACCAGCAATCTCTTACCACATGTTACACACATGTCACGCCACATAGCTATACAACATCTAACTAAATGTTTTATTAAGCTAACAACGGTTTCCGATTTCAAGTTAATGAATATTTGTGAGCTGTAAGGGTTTCGTTAGCTGCGACTGTCCCTTCAATCCTATGTGTACAGATTGCGGCTAGTTAGCTTCATTTTTGGTCGTAATTCGAGTATATTTACAGTTTGAATTTCGTCACGCCACTTATACAACATCAATATATAATATCAATAAATGTTTTATTAAGCTAACAACGGTGTCCGATTTCAAGTTAATGAATTTTTGTGAATTCCAGAGGAATTCTAAGAGGAGGCTAGCTAGCTCTCATTGATAGAGCTCCATCCAGCCGCAGGCTCTATCAATGAGACTCACGGACAAGCAGCGTTTATTTTCCCAATCGTTTGTTTAAATAACTCAACACATTATAACACACATTAAAAGAGTAACTGAAACCTGTGGTAAGAGAATGCTGGCGTAACAAGCTCGCTGACCGCTTTTTCACTCACATACACCGGGCATTTAGCTAGCAGGAAGAGGGGAGTTGGAGGCCCTGGAGCTCTGTCAGAGCAGCGGCGTTTCGTAGTTCATTAGCCCAAAACGTTGACTTTGCGCGGGTATGGAGTGCCGTGGGCTGCCAGTCGTGACGGAGCTCAATCGAGCTCACAGCAGGCTGGGGTCTGTGAAGGAAGGCAGGCCAGGCGGCGAGGCAGCTACACAGGCAGCACCAGCCTCTGAAGTCCGACACACAGTCGGACAAAATTTGCAATTAGACATACATTTTCGTAAAACGGCCCATATTTGACCTCTACGTAGTTGATTTTTCGCATAAAAAAGTCTCAGAAGTGAATTTAATGGTAAAATAGCATATGAACAATGTATACATTTTCTGAGATCTGCACGACCTAGATTCAGAAGACTAACTGATCTCAGGTCAGTTGTGTAGCCTATGCAAATGTTGGGGCGTGACCGTTCTCTTAATACACCCACGGCTGTGACAAAGGTTCCGGATTTTGAGAAGCTTACGTAAGCAACTAGCTTTGTTGAGATTCGCCCGTTTTCAGCGGAAGTTTCAAAATATGAGATTTTCATAGTAAAGGGGTGTCAATGGGATTTTGAGCTTCTATGTATGTCCTATTTACCCACCGAACTGTCGTTATTCAACTATGACAGGGTAAAATTGGTTTTGCATTCTATCACCCCTTTAAGATCAACAAGCCACTGACAGACATGTTGAAATTTGATTCATTCATAAATTATTATTTTTTGTCTTAAATCCACTAGCCATTTTCATATTATAGCAACATTTGCAGCATCCTGAGCCTTTTTGGTAAGGTTACTAGGAAAACTCAGCCTAGAGTAATTTTATTCTCCCCAAAAAAGTTTCCTTTTTATTTTTAAAGAACTATACAAAAAAAATAAAATCGCAACTTTTTTATATTTAACGTATTCTGACTTATTCAAAAGACGGAGCTTTAAGTGTTTACACTGAAGTTGGCAGTTTGATAAATGCAAGTTATTTCAATTGATTTTCTGTAATATATAGTATTCAGCAATACACATTCTCCTTTTTTTGCCAAATAAAAAAAAAGCTTGTTGAAATCATCAATGTCTTCCCTCTTGCTGTATCAAAATCTCACCAAGCTTTCCTCAGAGATGGTCCCAATAATGTGCTTAAAGTCAAGTCAAATTCAGTTTGTGCATGACTACATGATATAACTATTTTTTAATACTGTATCTGTACTGTACTGTATCCACATTGTGGATTATTAAGCTAAATATCATATGCTGAAGTATATTTCTGGAGTGTTAAAGATTAAAAGAAAAAATAACAAGAACCGTACAGAAGCGAAAACCGTGACCCTAAAACCGTGATACGAACCGAACCGTGGGTTTTGTGAACTGTGCCACCCCCTATATATATATATATTTTGTCGGGTGATGATGGCACATGGCCTTTGGTGTGGGAGATCTGGGTTCGATTCCCAAATTCCCACTGCGAAACATCAACCAATGTGTCCCTGAGCAAGACACTTAACCTCTAGTTGCTCCAGAGGTGTGCGACCTCTGACATATATAGCAATTGTAAGTCGCTTTGGATAAAAGCGTCAGCTAAATGACATGTAGTGTAATGTAATGTACTGTATATATACATACAATTGAACTATATATTGATTATTTTTTTGGCTTTGTGCATACAAGGCCAGGTCTTCTTCTTCCTCTTTGTCTTCATGGAGTGTGAGATTGCATGAGATCCTATGAGAGTCTTCAGCCAGCGTTTCTTCTGTTGGAGAGAGGTGTAGTTGGTCCTGGAGTGGCGAGCCAAACCTGAGTCGGAAAGCAGAGAAAGTTGAGTTACTGAAGTCCAGTAAAGAGTGGTAGGACAAACATTACACTACATGTCATTTAGCTGATGCTTTTATCCAAAGCGACTTCCAATTGCTATATATATCAGAGGTCACACGCCTCTGGAGCAACTAGGGGTTAAGTGTCTTGCTCAGGGACACATTGGTTGATGTATCGCAGTGGGAATTGAACCCAGATCTCCCACACCAAAGGCATGTGTCATATCCACTGTGCCATCACCACCCAAACCTTTTTTAACTTTTCCCACACAAGGAAAAGTTAAAAAAGGAAACAAGGAAAAAACACTGTCTGAGAGGGACTTACACACTGATTAAACGGAGCTCTTGGATCAACTTCTTTATATACTTATTATTATTTACAGCATAAGTTGGTTTGTTATAGAATGTATGGTCATGTGATGCATCACAGTTTGGGAAATGATCAGAGGGAGGAGACTGAGAGAAACTTAATGTTTCTTGAAGAAAATCTGCTCCCGACCAGGTTAGGTTCACAGGATCAGTTACCATAGTAACTGACTCTGAGGTGAAGTTACCTCTCTTTCTGAAACGGAAAACCCAGAGTTTCCCTCATCTCAGGGTTAACAAACTCAGAGTTTTCACTAAACCTGCTTTCTGGAATGGGCCTCTGGTGCATCGAGCTCCTTATTTAACAGACATTTTGATTATGCATGGATTGCTAATAATTTACATTGGTAGCACTATATAAATAACATTAGTTTATATGCAGATATTCACAAAGATATTTAGATAGGCCTACTTTTTTCATCGCTGGTTTTTGGAGTTGGCTGTGCAGTAGGCCCTATGTTGGGGTATAGTTTGTACGCACTGTCAGCTCAGCTGTAATTCAGGGAGGGGAGGGGCGAGTGAGTTTTTAAAGGAGACAGAGGTAGAGTGGTCTGCAGAATACAGAGCCTGTGTAACATAGCATCTTTAGACTCTACGTGGACCGTGGACCCCCCTCCTCCCCTTTCGACCTACTCGTCCCTCTCCAATACACCTGTCTCATATTACAGATGTGCAGTGCAAGTATTTTTCTGTTTATATAAATCGTCATCAAGATTTATATTTTTGATTTGATTTATATTTTTGATCAGATTTGTTTTGTGGGTATCATATATGTGAATCCTGTATTTGTGTGAACTTGCTCCTCACAGCTTTAGTGATATCTCTGAACAATGTTAGGTAGATATTAAACAACATGTTTCATGCCTCGTTTTGTAACCTGATCTCTTAAACAGGTTTCACTCTGAAGAATGGGAGATGTCTACATTAATCACTGGACATGAGCCACGATAACGGCAAACAATATAATATAGCACAATTCATCATATATGTGGTGACATGCATAATCATTTGTATTGGACTTCATTTGACTCTCCTGACCATCTATGCTCTTTATTCTCTGGTACGTACAGTACATTATGACTGAGATCTATTTGTGTAAAGTGTCTGTAAAGGATATTGATCTTTCCAGCCTTGACAAACATCTTGATATACTACAGTCAGATATATTATTACTCAAAAAAGAAACTGGAGCACTACGAATTGACTATGTGACCTTAATGAAACGCACAAAGAAGGTGGAGCGCTCATCTGGTTCTCTGGCAAAATCACTAATGGCAGTAGAAGCAAAGTTAGCGGATCTTGAAGACAGAAGTAGGAGAAATAACGTATGTGTTCATGGCCTTCCAGAGGGAAAACGGGGCCCTAATGCCACACAATATCTCAACAAGCAGTTGTCTCTGTGGTTTCCCACACTGAAAGATGCATTTCACTTTCATTTCACCGCGGATTACAGCATGACAACCAGAGTTCGGTGTAAATCCTGCTATGCCTCAATGGAAAAGGCTCGCCAGGCGGGATTCCTTGCCTTCTTAATTTACCGTCCGACTATAAAAGTATCCAAAGGGCATGAACATAACTTCTTTGACGATCCAGTAAAGTTGGAGGACTTTCTTAAAACGACAGGATCCAGAGTTGAGCAGAAATGAAATGAAAAACCAAATAATAAGCTGACGTTGAAGATGTCCAATTAAATTAAATTGAACGGAGATGTTTATTCCGGGAAAATACGACCCTCTTCGTATTACCTTTGATTATTTTGTATTTTACTTTTATGATTAGTTAAGAGGGCTACAGCTGCCACAAAGAACATTGTTTTGATTATAAGCTTCTGGTCATGTGACCAAGATGGTTGACATTAGTGGCTCAGTGATTTAGTCACATGACCACAGAGCTGCTGAATCCTAGAGAAAATTGCGTATTGGTGCATTGAAACAAGTCTATTAAAAGGAGAGTGTTTCAGTGTTATTTAATATTTTGCCATTTTGGGACGATGAGGGTTGGGAGAGATATGTTGACAATTATAAAAAATTGGTACTATGGGGGAATGGGATGTTTGATGTGGGCTGAGGTTTTGGTGGGATGTTTTTGTTTGTTTTTGTTGGTATGTATGTTTGGACCTAGGAGAAATTTGAAGGATGGTTGTAGAGGTAGGAACTTAAGATGGACCAGTCAATAAATGGATAATATGAATTGATTATGTATAACGACATCTATTAAACTACCCAGGAAGGGGTTGAAGGTAGCTCACATTAATATATGCAGTCTAAGAAATAAAATAATTGATATCTCAAATATCCTATCAGAAGGCAACATACAGGTCTAAGCAATAACAGAGACTCATTTGGATTTTTCGTTTAAAGATGCTGAAATAAGCATTCAAAGATATAATATATCTAGGAAAGACAGAAATGCAAATGGAGGTGGGGTGGCTAACTATGTCCAAAATCATATTCATGTGAAAGTAAGGATAGACTTAATGTCAGCAGAAATAGAAGCATTATGGCTTCAAGCTCATATTCCCCATTTGAATCCTTTATTAGTGGGCTGCTGTTATGGACCACCTAATGCAAATTCTGATTATCTAGATAAATTGTGTGATATGATAGATACAGTATGTGATCATGCTAATGAAATATATCTCCTAGGAGATTTAAATATTGATTGGAAGTCTTTACATTGTCCACTTAAGAATAAGATTCAAACTATCACAGACGCATGTGGATTAACACAAGTGATAACTAAACCAACACGAGTATGTTTAAGAAATGATGGATCCAAAATGGCAACTTGTATAGATCATATATAACCAAGCAGAACAATGCAGCAAAGATATGTCTTTGCTAATTGGATGTAGTGATCACAACCTAGTGGCTGTAGTAAGGAAAACAAAAGGTCCCAAAAGCCAGACCACAAATTATTATTAAGAGAGTATATAAATACTTCAATGAGAACCATTTTATAGAAGATGTTAGAAATATTTGTTGGGATAGTGTGTTGAGGCAGGATGATCCAGATGTTGAGGCTTTTAATAAGTTGTCTGTAGAGATGGTGGATAAGCATGCACCTGTGAAAAAGAGAACTGTTAGAAATGTGGGTCACCTGCCACTCTTCTCTTTGCAACTCTGGATCTATCACCCTCTCCGACACACCTGTGTCATGTTATAGATGTTTTAAGTAAATGTACTTAGTTATATTCCACCACTGACTAAAACCCCAGAGATGTCGTACTGCAGGGCTTAAAGTACTCCGACCTGGTGCCGGATTTCCGACGTATGACTATTTTAGAAAAAAATAAATAATGAAAATGTCCACATGGGCACCTGCCAATGAAACAAGTTCTAGCCAATCAGAGGCAAAGTAGGGTGTCTTTTTTGGTATTATTTTTTCAATATGTCATCTACATTGACTCTTAACTTAAAATATGGTTGGAAGAAGTAAAAATGTGTCCAAAAACTTTTGACTTTTTAAAAATTTTGACTTTTATTGTGTAATGTAAGAAGGACGTTAAAAGTTTTGCTCCCCCCCAAAAAAAATTTGTACGGTATCATACAAACCTGTTCATGATCAATGCATTGAACTAATTTAGTTTGTTTTACTCTTCTATAATTCTGTGTACAGATAATAAACTACACTACATACTATTTGTTTATCTTTAGTTAATATGAGTTTTATTTTTGGTGTTTTAGTGGGGGGCATGCAAGTTTGTAGGATGTGATGTGGAGCAGTTATTTAGGTATTTTCTTGAAGTTAAATTAAAAGTCTGTTTCTTCACAAAAATGAGAATGTCTGCCTTTGATTAACTCAGCAGCTCTGTTTGGACAGCACATCTCAAACACAGAGGTAATTCAAAGTGTTTTAAAACAATAAGGGAGAGTAAAATAAAAGAAGATAGAATAATCATTTTTAAATTAGATCAAATAACATGCCAGTTTGTAATGTTTCAAGTCAGGATGCTTTCTATTGCTCCTCTGTAAAAAATAATAACTTGGCAGGGGACTTTTTGTCTGATTGAAGGCTTGGACGTGCATGACGACGAGGAGTAAGCAGCAGTTAGAACAGACAATAATTTAATGAAACACAAAGAGACTTACAAACGTTTGAGCAGGAGACAATAATCCAAAAGAAACAGGAACTCGGAAGGAACATGTAAAAATCCACGAGCACAAAAACACAGTAACACACAGGACGGCCCTCTTCACAAAAGACAGACAATGAGTAACGAACAACAATCAACCAACAGACACAGAAAACACAGAGCCTAAATACACAAGTAAACAAGGGTTAAGAAGGGGCAGGTGACACAAAGGCTGGTGAACAGGCGAAAGACATCCGGGCGGAGCAGATAATCACAAAGGCGGGAAAACCAAAAAGACAGGAAGATCAACAAAACAACACATAAGAGAACAGACAGACTACAAAATAAAACAAAAAATAGAAAACCAACAGAAAACATGAACCCAACTAAACACAGAAACTTGACACAGGGACGAGACGTGACACTTTTTCTTTAAGTTTCCTTAACTATCTGTTTTCAAACTTTGAACACTGATAATAAGATCTGTGAATCATCCTTGTAATGCTGAATAACAGCAGAACAGCAATACTAGGTACCTAGTAATAGAGATGGTATGAGGAAGTAAAAACCATTTGTTGAGCATGTGTCGACACAGTTCTCAAGAAAAACCAACGTACAGGGATGCAAACGCATGTATGGTCAAAAAAGAGAGAGGTAATCGAAGCCCTTGCCCTGCGGCAAATATCCAGACCCTTACATTGCCACCAACCCCTGCCATCCCCGGCCCAACCCTATAGGCGCATAGAGTAAAATGAAATTCTGAAAATCAAAATACACCGACACTAATTTGGAAATAGAGAAAGAAAATACATAAATTACTCATTTAGTGATTCATTTTAAACTGTGTTCATCTCCATTTGCTTTGTCCTCATTATGTACTAATTTCCACAAAAAATATTTTTGTTTAAATAGTCTTCAACACACACACACACACACACACACACACACACACACACACACACACACACACACACACACACACACACACACACACACACACACACACACACACCTCCATTTGCATGCGATTACACATAGGCACTGGAAGCTTAATACTTTCCCTGATCTTTTCTGCTGCTGAGGCCTGGTTCTGAGTAGCTGGTAAAGAGTTGTGTGTCTAACAATGTGCAAACAGGGCATACGCCCCTCTGCTACTGTAGTTAATTGCCTTCATGCAGAGAGTGCATTTAGCACAACACTTTTTGTCAATTTTCTTAAAAAAGTCAGACAGTATTAATGTGTGTTTGACTGCATGGACCTTGATTGTAGTTTCAAGTTTCAGCCAAGACCAATTCCAACTGCTTTTACAGCCTATATGTATCTGTTGCACAAGACGTCCCTCACTTTCCCTCATTCTGCAAATTAATATTTTAACAAAACTGTATCACAACAGAGTGCAAATAGTTCACTCTGCCCCTTTCCACAATGTCTTGTTTATATGCTGCAATATTTCTTGCCCACTCTGGGGTTGCCATAAAATGTAGAATGTTTATGGGTCCATCAGTGCCCTGCCCTACTTAAAAATCATCTTCAGCAGTCTATTTGTGTCGATTTACATGATAAAAAAAAGACCTCCTTAAAAAGCAAAAACCGGATGTTGATCGGCTAAGCCCATTCACCAGTTTGTCGACTTCCATAGCTTAAGATATGGTAACGTGGGATCGCTTTAACAAAACGTTACTATGAGAAAATCGAGGATATGGAGAAAAAAGTTATGAGAAGTTATGTTTGACACAATGCTAGCTAACCAACAGCAAGTGAAGTCAAGGGTAATATTTCTAGACTTTAACCATAGTAAATCAATGGGCATGCACCATTTGAAAATAAGAGTTTGTCACTCACTTTAGTTTAAATGCTTCTCAGTGGCTTCAGTGAAAAGCTGGGACTACCGACACATTACTGAGAGAGAGAGAGAGAGAGAGAGAGAGAGAGAGAGAGAGAGAGAGAGGCTCTCCGAGTCAGAGCGGTACCGGTATGTTCTGAGGTCAGCAAGCTGCTAGCCTCAAACTAGCCCAAGCCCTAATCCAGCATTAAAGCGTAACTGTCGCCAAAATGAATGTACCCGACACAAACTTTAGTTTAAAAGCATAATTAGGACGGAAGCGCCACTTTTAAGATTCACTGTATTCTCATTTTTCGGTCAAATGGCCTTTTGAATGGGAGAGCTAGGGGCACTACTATGAATGTGTATATATACAGTACAGGCCAAAAGTTTGGACACACCTTCTCATTCAATGTGTTTCTACTACTATTTACATTGTAGATTCTCACTGAAGGCATCAAAACTATGAATGAACACATATGGAATTATGTACTTTTTTTGATAACTCTGCAAACCCTTGGTGTTCTCTCAATGAGCTTCATGAGGTAGTCACCTGAAATGGTTTTACCTTCACAGGTGTGCCTTGTCAGGGTTAATTAGTGGTATTTTTTCCCTTATTAATAAAAAAGCAAAGGGTGGCTACTTTGAGGAATCTAAAATATAAGACATGTTTTCAGTTATTTCACACTTTTTTGTTAAGTACATAATTCCATATGTGTTCATTCATAGTTTTGATGCCTTCAGTGAGAATCTACAATGTAAATAGTCATGAAAATAAAAGGAAACGCATTTGACTTATATATATATATTGCAGCCAATCACCTTCTCAGCTGACCGAATGACACGCTGCAGTCTGCCCTTGTCGTTGGCAGTGGCAGCAGCGTACCAGATGGTGATGGAGGAAGTGAGGATGGACTCAATGATGGCTGTGTAGAAGTGCACCATCATTGTCTTTGGCAGGTTGAATTTCTTCTGCTGCTGCAGTAAGTACATCCTCTGTTGTGCTTTCTTGACGAGGGAGCTGATGTTCAGCTCCCACTTGAGGTCCTGGGAGATGATGGTTCCTAGGAAGCGGAAAGACTCAACAATGTTAATTGTGGAGTCACATAGGGTGATGGGGGCAGGTGGGGCTGAATTCTTCCTGAAGTCCACAAACGTCTTTAGAGCTTAGAGGATATTTAAACCTTCAATAAGCTCATCAAAACAATCAAAACAGCAACATATTAAAAAGACTTAACATGCATGTGCTGATTACTACTTGTGGTGTTTTTCAACTACAACAACCCCCCCACCCCTCCCTTCCGCAATACTTCATGTTCATACTCATTTCATCTCTCTTCCTTTGAAGAGGAGGCGTGGATTATTATCAACCTGCTGCATGTTATGTAACTTTACCATATTTATTGTAGACTGTTTGGAGGCAGAGGACAAAACATCAGACATTGGTGTAGAGAACTCATTCAGTGTCTTCAGCTGTCAAAGGTAACTTTGGTGACATTTTATTATATAGATTGTTTTAAAAGGTAAAGACATTGTAAATAGTCATGAAAACAAGCAGACAGCTGTGGACTGTACTGTGTTTAAACCAACTATATTTCATTTGGGTGTTTCCCTGTCTTACCTTAAATTGTAAGCCTTATGGATATGTGATTGTGTAACAAAGACAGAAAATTTAGTTTAAGAAAACGACTAAAAAGATATAGGCATGCAAACTCAAGTAAATTAGCTGAAGGAAAAATGAGAGAAGAAAAATGGGATAGAGCATGCACAATTAATGGGAAATTAAACAACAATGAGTAGAACTACTGTGTAGATATTTCAGAAATGTAGTCCATATATCGAAAACGTGCTTACAAAGGCTATTTCTTACAAATGTTGTTTTGATAACTGCAAACCCTTGGTGTTCTCTCAATGAGCTTCATGAGGTAGTCACCTGAAATGGTTTTCACTTCACAGGTGTGCTTTGTCAGGGTTAATTAGTGGAATTTTTTCCCTTATTAATAAAAAAGCAAAGGGTGGCTACTTTGAAGAATCTAAAATATAAGACATGTTTTCAGTTATTTCACACTTTTTTGTTAAGTACATAATTCCATATGTGTTCATTCATAGTTTTGATGCCTTCACTGAGAATCTACAATGTAAATAGTCATAAAAAAATAAAAGGAAACGCATTTGAATGAGAAGGTGTGTCCAAACTTTTGGCCTGTACTGTATGTATGTATGTATGTATGTATGTATGTATGTATGTATGTTCTGAAACAACATTAATTAATGGAAAGATATTTGGGAAATAATGAGAATGATAATAATAATTTATACTGTTTATTGATCCCCAGTGGGGACATTTTTACACTCTGTTAGAAATTACTACACACATGCCTGAAATACACACACATGCTCAGGACCTATTCATGCACAAATGGTGAGATGTCAGAGTGAGCTTATACAAAATACTGTTGTGTGTCGTGAAAATACGATGATTGAGGTTATGTTATGTAACCCAAGACAGGTTACAGTCATTTACTGATTCAGTTAGAGATTTCTACTGAAATAAGAAAATTAATCTTTATACAAAAGATAATGCAGATGGTTTATCAAGTGGATGAATCAGTCTCATCAAAACCAGAGGGCAGAGGGGCATTCAACAAGTAGTGGGACATCAGCACAGAAGACAGGCTAAATGTCCTAAACAAATGGACATTTGGAATTTGAAATGAATTGAATTGTTTATATTTTGAATTTTTTAAATTGCTCTTTAATTTTTTATGTAAATATATTATTTACATTTTATGTTCAAGATTATTTAAACATTCCATAAGACTTAACATGCATGTGCACTTGTGCACTTGTGCACTGGTGTTTTTCAACTACAACCCCCCCCCTCCATTCTGCACTTCTTTATGTTCGTACTTATTTTATCTCTCTTCCTTTGAAGAGGATGAGTAGATTATTATCAACCTACTACATGTTATGTAACTTTACCATATTTATTGTAGACTGTTTGGATGCAGAGGACAAAACATCAGACATTGGTGTAGGGAACTCATTCAGTGTCTTCAGCTGTAGAAATATTTTATTAAGAAAAGGTGTGTAAGTGCTAGTTGCAAAAGACAAAAGAGCTGTGTCAGTCATTGAGGAAGTGGCCCAAGGAAATGTCTCTGACATAGAAGGTTAAGCTTGAGCCTTTAACAATATTTTAAGCCTTTATGGCATGAAAGTGCATTGTGTACTTGACAGCAGAAACACAGGAAAGGTAGTTAAAGTTACAGAACAGACGAGGAAGTTGCACCACAATGTCCAGACCTTATGCTGTACTCAGTAAATTTGCTTAACCCTTAGATGCATGACCTACCAATACCTACACTCTTCCATGAGTGGGGTCAAAAATGACCCCAATTAGAATGAATGCGTTTTATGCAGTAAACTTAATACATTTCTATCTTAAGTAAAAAAACTACTTACTACTTAACAATACAATATCATACACACACACACAGACAGACAGACAGACAGACACACACACACACACCTCATGATTGTACTCAAGAGTATATTCACATAGTGTGCATGTCTAAGGGCAGCACGGTCTCACAGCAGTTCGTGAAATGGTCACGTTATTTTTAATCTATTGATTCGTGTACACGGACACGATTATCTCGTTGCTGAGGATGTCATTTATTCGTGTGGTCAGCATATAATGGGAAGCATCTATACGGAGGTTGGGTTTTGGAAAGGAAGCACGGGCAAAAGACACACCACGCCGACGCCCCACAACAATGGGACGCTGATGCGCCACAACAACGGGACGGTTGGGTTTAGGAAAAGAAGCACGGTGAAAGGACACGCCACACGCCGGGACGCAATCCCCGGTCTCTGGGATGCCGACGCGCCACAACAACGGGACGGTTGGGGTTTATGCCGGGACGTGAACCCCAGTCTCAGGGGTGAAAGTCCTGTGTTGTTCGACCCATTCACCACCCCAACCAACCTCCTTACATGGATTTTCGGCATTTAATACTACTCGCTACTGTAATCGTGCTGTGATCACGAAATATACTTCCCATTGAAATTCATTAGTTTAAAAATCATCCTCACCAACACAAAAAAATGAGAAAAACGTGTCCTTGTACATGAATCTATAGATTAAATAATGTGACCATTTCATGAACTACTGAGAAATGCTGTAAATGCTAGCAGGTTTAGAGCCACTACTAAAAATAATAAATCATTTTGAAATCATATTTGCTCTACTGAAAGCGCATGAAATCTTGCAAAACGTGCTTGCCTTTAGCTTTTGTTACATTCCATAGACTAAATATTTAATTGATTAAAATAACCATAAGTTGCAGCCATAATATTTAGAGTCTATGTTTGCATCCCAGCTACTGACAGGAAATGTAAACACACCAATATTTAGTTTCATCAAGGCTGAATATCATCGTGATACATTGTAATTGACTGACACGATGCTGAGCACTGAAATTAATTTTCAACTGGAAATGTCAAAGTGCCAACAGACCTTTCTGACATGTTGGTGGTTACCAGTTAGAAAGTATATAACTAACCACATCACTGCCTCTTGAAAAAACTACTTACTACTTAACAATACTTCCAACTTAAACTTCAAAGTATTTGTATAACTTAACTCATGGTAAGGGAATTAAGGTAAAGTAAAGTAAACATGAAGGGATTTTGGTAAGCACTGTTTCAAATAAGAATACACTAATGCACTGTTAGTAGCAGTGATCAGATCAGTAATTGGTAGAGAGTATTAAAAATAATGTTAACATTTAGTAAAAATAACCATCAGGGTGGTGAGACTGCTGCCATTAGATGTGTGGATCAACAGTAAATGTATACCTGGCAGTCACAGTTGATAAAAACCAAAGGCTCCTAGGGTTAACCTTTGAAATTCCATAGAAAATGCTTGGGGTCATTTTTGACCCCACGTATGGAAAAGTGTGGTACTGATACAAAACATGCAATTACTTAAAAAATATAACAATTATATACAAATCCAAATGGCCTCATGTCAAAGACAACCTATTTGAGGAATACATGGAAAATTAAATGATAAAAATGTAAAATTACAAAAATATTGCAAAAAAACAACCGCTGGGTTCATTTTTGACCCCACTTATGCATCTAAGGGTTAACTGAACTCTACGTCTCAGATTGATCCTTGTGTTCTGGTAAACTTAAAGTGCTCATATTATGCTCATTTCAGGTTCATAATTGTATTTTGAGGTTATATCAGAATAGGTTTACATGGTTTAATTTTCAAAGAACACCATATTTTTGTTGTACTGCACATTGCTGCAGATCCTCTTTTCACCCTGTGTGTTGAGCTCTCTGATTTAGCTAAAGAGTGAGGCATCTCACTTCTGTTCCATATTTGCTGGGAGGTGCACATGCACAGTAGCTAGGTAAGGATCACATCAGCTAGCTGTTTGTTTCTACAACTTCAATTAGTACAAGGCAGGATTAGCTGGGAGACTTCTTCTAAACGAGGGCGCACTTCCAACTTTGCGTGGAATACCTGCAGAACAGGGACATGGAAGTAGTTCTTTTGTAGATTATGGTGAACTAGTGTGTGTTGTAGCAGTGTTTTGCCATTCAGAACGAGCTAGCATGCTAGTGCTAGCAAGCTACGGTTAGCCACCTCTTCTCGTCTAGTGACGTAGAAAATCCTGCAGATTTTGAACAGCTCACCCGAGACTGAAGGCAAGATACATTCATAAACCGTATATATATAGATATATATATAGCTTTGTGCATACAAGGCCAGGTCTTCTTCTTCCTCGTCTCTTAATTTCTTTGTCTTCATGGAGTGTGAGATTGCATGAGATCCTATGAGAGTCTTCAGCCAGCGTTTCTTCTGTTGGAGAGCGGTGCAGTTGGTCCTGGAGTGGCGAGCCAAACCTGAGTCGGATAGAGATTGAAAAAAGGAAAGGAGAGAAAGTTGAGTTACTGAAGTCCAGCAAAGAGTGGTAGGACAAACGTTTTTTAACTTTCCCCACACACAAGGACTTTTTCCTTTTTTTCCCCCAAACAAGGTCGATGGAGAGAACACTGAGAGGGACTTACACACTGATTAAACGGAGCTCTTGGATCAACTTCTTTATATACTTATTATTTATAGCATAAGTTGGTTTGTTATAGAATGTATGGTCATGTTATGCGTCACAGTTTGGTAAATGACGGAGTGATATTAGTGGATTTCTGACGCAAAGAAACTTTTTCATTTGTTTTTATATTTTGGTTGGTATTTTAATTGATTTAAAGGAGGAAAAATTAACGGAGCCACTTGTTAAATTAGAAGCACTATAAAACAGGATTTATAAATTTGTAAAAGACAAAATAATGGGGAAAAAAACAACGTAATGAGTGCCTGACTAAAAGAAAATTTTTAAAAAAGCATTCCAATCTGAAATATAATAGGGTAATGAAAATAAACTAGGCACTTACCTGACAAGTGGATTCTAGGATAAACCATAGAGAAAAGGAGATTTTTTTAGAAGCAAAAGGGTATTTTATTTATTATTGCATGTGTTGTGTGGTTTTACTTGTATATTGTTAATATTCTGTGTTAAATTATATTTTAAGAATAAGACAAATTAAATAGAAAAAGAAGATAACTGCAAGATGAAATAATAAATGTTGTTTTATTACCTTTTTAAATATAACCCCTTGAGTCTGTGTCTTGTTTCTCCTTTGCTGCCCGATATCCATTTCTCCCGAGAGAACTAGATCTTCTGAGAAACTGGTCCATATTAAGTGTTTATATTTTTCTATTTACTGTACCGGGAGGCTAATTAATAGTTCCTTCTGAGTGTTACAAGTGCAATTGGAATAATTTAAAAGATAATTGCACACACACACACACACACAAAAAAAAAGAAGCAAATTGCAAAGAATCCTCTGCACACTGTCTAACTTGCAAAGTTAGCTGACAATGTTTTGGTATCCTTCATCAGGCAAATGGTGTTACACACTGAGAAGCCATCTTTTGTAGGAGGTGACTGTTGGTCTGCACCCATAGGCGTGGGAAGTGGGGGTGTTGGAGGTGCTGCAGCACCCCCTGGTGGTGAATCTTTAAAACTGTGATGACAATAATTTGATGGCTTAAAATGTATTTACAGTATTGAATCAATAATGTAAATACATTTTACTATTTATTCTCTTTACTTATAGGACAAATAATCAGACATTGGTGTAGGGAACTCATTCAGTGTCTTGCAGCTGTCAAAGGTCAATTTTGTGACATTTTATTATAAAGATTGTTTAAAAAGGTAAATAGTCATGAAGATGCAACCTTTAACAAGCAGAAAGGTGTGGACTGTACTGTGTTTAAACCAACAATATTTCATTTGGGTCTTACCTTAAATTGTAAGACTTATGGATATGGAATTATGTACTTAACAAAAAAGTGTGAAATAACTGAAAACATGTCTTATATTTTAGATTCTTCAAAGTAGCCACCCTTTGCTTTTTTTATTAATAAGGGAAAAACTTCCACTAATTAACCCTGACAAGGCACACCTGTGAAGTGAAAACCATTTCAGGTGACTACCTCATGAAGCTCATTGAGAGAACACCAAGGGTTTGCAGAGTTATCAAAAAAAGCAAAGGGTGGCTACTTTGAGGAATCTAAAATATAAGACATGTTTTCAGTTATTTCACTCTTTTTTGTTAAGGACATAATTCCATATGTGTTCATTCATAGTTTTGATGCCTTCAGTGAGAATCTACAATTTAAGTACTCATGAAAATAAAGGAAACACATTGAATGAGAAGGTGTGTCCAAACATTTGGCCTGTACTGTATATATATATAAAGAATGGGCATAACTGCAGCTTAAGTGCATAAAGTTACAGCACTTCGTTAAAACCTAATTACATGGAGCCACATACCTTTGGAAAATAAATCAAAACATTGTCTTTGGTGTACACATGTACAGCATCTGCACAAGCAAAATATAAAGAAGGCATTGCGTTACATAGGCTATATGTACTAGTAGTACTACATGTACTGTAATATCCCATTGTCCGCTGTCAGTGCAAGCGAGGCACAACAGACAGAATGTTAACACACATGGAACAAAAGCTAATTAACGTTTGGGAATAATTACTTCTGGCATAACCAGATATTTTATAAATACTTTAAATAACACAAAACAACTAAATGGTGATAGGTAATACATCTGATTTCATATACTGCTTTAGTAAAAATTATATTTTTTCAGGGCTCTGGCTCTCACCTGAGACCATTGTCGATGCATATGCAGGACGCAAAAAACGATAATTACTGTTGCACTAGTCTGGACATCTTACCGTGCCCATGTTGCAATAAAGGTTACCTAAATGTCATGTATATAAATTTGCTGTCAGCTTACTAATCGATTGCGCGTTTTGTGTAGATTTGGACTTTTATACGTTTTATTCCACTTTGTTTAAACGGCGAAGTTCACCTCGTTTACCTGTTTGGAGCTGACTGGTGAATGTGACGCGCGTAGTATAGGCCTTGCTGGATACACCGTGACTCTGTTTGTGGATCTACTGATCGCTGTGGATGACTTGTTTTCATGTCATTGGATTACGGCAAAATACTAATCTTTTTTCTTAACGTGTCTTAATGTTTTATGGTGTGATTGCGCTTGTTTTCTGCGTTTGGAGAGGCATCTCAACACACTTTAGGTCCAACACTGATAGTTCACTGTTACATTTTAGTTGAATTTAAGTGTCGGGGAATTCCGCCACCGTCTGTCTATTGTGCTCCAACACAGCCGTGCCGCGATTGGATTTCATAAGGGTGAATTGTTAAATTTTTACAATGTAATTTCAAATCTGCTTTAAAAAATAAACATGTATGTTTATTTAGCATGTTTGTTTTGTCCATATGTGCTCGTGCTGTGTTCCCCAGGTCTCAGCTGCTACAATGAGTTTTTTTTTTTTTTGCCCCCCCTGGCTTGAATGTCAAGCTCCACCTATGGCCAAAACATGCAAAATGGAGTACGATCTTTACAGTGCATGGAAATAACATAACACATGAGATACATCGAAGTTATCAACTTAAAGGTCCCATGACATGGTGCTCTTTGGATGCTTTTATATAGACCTTAGTAGTCCCCTAATGACCTCATAAGGAGAAGATTCCAGATTGGCCCATCTGAGCTTTCATTTTCTCAAAGGCAGAGCAGGATACCCGGGGCTTGGTTCACACCTATCACCATTTCTAGCCACTGGGGGACCATAGGCAGGCTGGGGGAATGCATATTAATGTTAAAAAAACTCATTAAGTGAAATTTTCATGCCATGGGACCTTTAAACATCAATTCACTTTTAGAAAACTCATATTCTGGGTGGAGCACTCTATACACTGAACCTACCCAATCAAACGTATACAGCTTCTCTGATCGGGTAGGGAAGCAACGCAAGACTACATGCAGCAGATCTGCAGTACACCATATGGCCAGGGGTGGCTCCCATTCACAACTATTAAACAAGGCTGTTTCATTTTGGCGAAAATCATATATAACAATACAGTAAATGTTTAACTCTGTTACACCTATACATTTACAGGAATAATGAACTGCTTAGTTAAATTTACATGAAGATGATTGGACCCTGCAGACATATTTGGGAGGAGGAGTTCAGAACATGTTTACAACTGCTTTCTTTACTTTAACCAACGTTTTCCTGCAGGTGGGAAAGGATAATGTTGCTCCGATCTACGTCATCAACCTTCTCATTTCCGACCTCATTCAGTTCTGCTGCATGATTGTTTGGGTGGCAACAGATAAGGACCATAACATATATCAAATAGGTGGTCTTATTCATGTCTCTAGTCTGATGCCAGTGTTGGCTTCATGGTGTGCATCGCCCTGGAAAGGTAAAAAAAATCGCCTGCCCACTGTGGTACCGCTTCAGATGAACCATCAAGATCTCCGTAGTGGTCTGTGTCCTGGTCTGGACCCTTCCTCTTGCTTCTATTTTGAAGTTTGGTATATTTCAGAAATTTCATTAACCATGTCAGTCATATTTTTCCTCCTTCCCCTCCCACTAATCATATTGTTCCTGGTTGGGACCCTTAAAGCCCTGTCTGCTTCCATCTCAGTTCCAGCTGATGAAAAACGTCGTATTGTGGCAATGTTGGTCCTGGTGCTGCTTATTTACACGCTGCTGTTACTGCCCAGAACCATTATGTTTCTGAAAGAGGGAGCCAGTTTTAACTTCCACAGTGGCCTGCGTATTGTGTTTTTTAGGTTGAGTCCTCTTGCAGTCTTAGTTCTGTATGTTTTCATGAGGAAAGGGGCCATTGACAAGCTCTTGGCCTCTCCGTATTTTTGCAAAATTGACATCAATGATGTCAGCAGTTCAACTGTATGAATGAGGATAGCATGTTTCAGCTGCACGGCTTCCGGGAAGGCTGCTCTCATGTATGCTCGGTCAAAGCTCCTCGGAGATACCTCCCTTGCTGAGAGACTTACTTTGCGGCTTGGGCTGGCCGCCAAGTTTCTTCGGGGCTGGCTGCAGAGTATCTCCAGTACCGAGTCGGAAATACTCTGAAAAGCTGAAATGCTGTTGAAATAATGCAAAATATACATAGATTTAATTTAGTTTTATTGTAATACACCAAAACACCTATCTTAAATGTAACTGTGCATTAACTTCTACAATTATACAGTTTATAACAGAAAACCCCAATAACAAAGTTGTTGCACACCACTGTTTCCCAAAAACATACAAATCATGTATTTAAAGCTGACTCAGATCTTACATGCCTGGCGTAATGTAACACTCATAAGAGTGACGCTGTGTACTTGCTGGAAACAGGCAGGAAACGTCTGGTTAATAACCAAAGTACCCACATTGCACATCAAGAAGTGTTCAATGTGGTTATTTGTTCTTTGCACATACAGTACAGGCCAAAAGTTTGGACACACTTTCTCATTCAATGCGTTTTCTTTTATTTTTTTTATGTCTATTTACATTTGAGATTTGCCTTCAGTGAGAATCTACAATGTAAATAGTCATGAAAATAAAGAAACACATTGAATGAGAAGGTGTGTCCAAACTTTTGGCCTGTACTGTAGAAACATAATTCCTTTGCTCTGGTAAATGGCAAAATCTTTATTTACAGCACTTGATCTTAAATGTTCACACAGTTCCTAGAGTGTGTTTTAATGTGCTTTATTTCTCGAGAGTAGTAGTAGAAAGGTATGTCATGAAATAAACTTTTGGCGTTAACGAGCTAACTTCAGGTTCAACCCAGGGTTTTCTGTATCACGAAGGTGGATCACTTGTTACCGGGTTCAATCGCCGTGGTAACTTATGCTGAACGCCTAACCTGGTCGGGAGCAGGTTAAGTTGGAGATTAGAGATCAACGGGTGTTAAAGCGCCGCCTGCCGACCAATCAATACTCGATTGATAACGGCGTCACCGTTCTTAGAAGACCAGGCGGAGCTCGGTGCGAGGAGAGAGAGAGAGAGAGAGAGAGAGAGAGGGGAAGAGGGGAAAGGGGAGAGAGGAGAGGGGGGGGAAGGGGGGGGAGGGGGAGAGGGGGTGCGCGGGGGGAGAAAAAAGGCGCTCATAAAAGTTAAAACCTTTAGAGACCGACCACCCCGTTAACATTCCCTGATGGGTATTTTTATGAAAGATATAGATTTTAATGGGATGGAATTACATATTGGCTATTTGTCGGCTTCTTGAGCCGTGTGTCGCCAATGTGGACAATCGCTTCCACTGCCAGGGTTGCAACTGAAATAACAGGCTAAAGCAACGGCAGTTTATGGAAAGCACAAGCGTAAATATGGTCAGATCTTGTGCCTGACTGATAAGGAAGTGATATTGATAAGCATTGTGATTTACACATTTACAGCGTCGCCAATTTCTTTTGCCAGCTTTCCTTCCTGTTTTAGGAAGCAGCGACTGTATTGCGTTTTGCCTGCAAAACCGTGTCTGTGTTCTTCATATTTATGTAGAATTATAGTTTGCTCTTCTTATCTTATCTTCTTATGCGGCTCTGGTAGATGTTTGCGATTGGTCGTGCTGTGCAAACAGCGCCTCTTTTGATTGAACTAGTTGATAACCACCGTCGTGACACAGCTTATGCAGGACCGCGGTTGTTAAGGTTAGTGAAGCCGGGTAACTTAAAGAAATCCAGGGCATGTTGATGTTGCTTTGAGCTACTTACCGTTTACGCACCACGAACCAGCATATTACTTAACCATTACCCGCTAAGGGGGATGTATTGGTTTATGCGCGGGCAATAGTTGGAAGAAGCCTACGACGTTAAACATGCTGTGGTGATGGCTCAACCAGCTACTTATTGTCGGTAATTGTCTGGAACACTGTTTGTTATGGTTCGTGGTGCAGGTTGGTTTGTTTATTTGCCGTTTGTGGAGCCTGGGCTGTCTTCAGAGACCGCGTTTTTTTAGTGTGTTCAGGGGACAGGCAGCTAACAGATAGTGAGGAGATGTTTGCTGTATCTGACAAAAAAAGTTGTAGCCTAAAAAATGTGTGACATCGCTTAGAGCACCTTTAAGTCTTTGTCTTTTTTGACTTACTGTACTGGGAGGCTAATTAATAGTTACTTCTGGGCGATGTCAGTTTATAAGCATGAAATAAATGGTGGCCTCGTCACAAACTTTCTCAAATTACGGCTTAACAGTACACTACAATGTGTTTCTGAAAACCTTTAGGAAAGCATTATGCAATACAATAACATAATCCTGATTCATATTTGATCAGCAACGCCCAGTTTGTGCTATGAGCCATTGCCTTAAACCGGGGCCATATTAGATAAAAGGTTGTAATTGGCCGGCACAGGCCGCTGGGAATCTGAATGGGAGGGGTACCAGACGTATCTGCCAGAATAAATTAAACATGGGCACGCAGATTGGGGCAGCAGCAGGTCAGACGGACCAAGTGTGGAGCGGGGACTGGTATCTGGAGATTTTAAGGTACAGCATTATTGGAAGTACAGTACAGGCCAAAAGTTTGGACACACCTTCTCATTCAATGTGTTTCCTTTATTTTCATGACTATTTAAATTGTAGATTCTCACTGAAGGCATCAAAACTATGAATGAACACATATGGAATTATGTACTTAACAAAAAAGTGTGAAATAACTGAAAACATGTCTTATATTTTAGATTCCTCAAAGTAGCCACCCTTTGCTTTTTTTGATAACTCTGCAAACCCTTGGTGTTCTCTCAATGAGCTTCATGAGGTAGTCACCTGAAATGGTTTTACCTTCACAGGTGTGCTTTGTCAGGGTTAATTAGTGGATTTTTTCCCTTATTAATAAAAAAGCAAAGGGTGGCTACTTTGAAGAATCTAAAATATAAGACATGTTTTCAGTTATTTCACACTTTTTTGTTAAGTACATAATTCCATATGTGTTCATTCATAGTTTTGATGCCTTCAGTGAGAATCTAAAATGTAAATAGTCATAAAAAAATAAAAGGAAACGCATTGAATGTGATTTACACATTTACAGCGTCGCCAATTTCTTTTTGCCAGCTTTCCTTCCTGTTTTAGGAAGCAGCGACTGTATTGCGTTTTGCCTGCAAAACCGTGTCTGTGTTCTTCATATTTATGTAGAATTATAGTTTGCTCTTCTTATCTTATCTTCTTATGCGGCTCTGGTAGATGTTTGCGATTGGTCGTGCTGTGCAAACAGCGCCTCTTTTGATTGAACTAGTTGATAACCACCGTCGTGACACAGCTTATGCAGGACCGCGGTTGTTAAGGTTAGTGAAGCCGGGTAACTTAAAGAAATCCAGGGCATGTTGATGTTGCTTCGTAGTACAGGCCTCAGCACCACGAACCATAACAAACAGCATTCCAGCCAATAACCGACAATAAGGAGTTGGTTGAGTCATGAACGCGCATTGTGGAAGTAGCCTACGTGCTAACGCTGCTGTGGTGATGGCTCAACCAGCTACTTATTGTCGGTAATTGTCTGGAACACTGTTTGTTATGGTTCGTGGTGCAGGTTGGTTTGTTTATTTGCCGTTGGTGGAGCCTGGGCTGTCTTCAGAGACCACGTTTTTTTGTGTGTCCAAACTTTTGGCCTGTACTGTATGTCAAAATTACATATATTTCTTTATGATTATGTCTGTCTTTTTGATGTAGTATGCCTACACGTTGGAAATGCCTGTCTGTTTTTGTTCCTTCTATAACTGTTGCATGGTGTATTCAGGGTATTTCTAAGCAAAGAAGCTTTTCATTTTCAGTACAAATGTTAGACAAGAGCATGATGAAACCAAACACATATTTGATGATGTTATCAACCAGGTTATATCTTTAAAGCAGGAAATGTGCGTGGTATTTTAAAAGCACAATTTGATATCTGCTCAGAAAAAACTGCAGATTAACAGACAGTACTGGTCGACTCGTGGAAACAGGAAGTGGTAGAACATTTTCATCGCACCATTTCCACACACTTCACGCAGGAAATAAAGTCTAACTCGTCTGGACATATTTTTGAACTGATTTGTTTTGTGGGTATCATATATGTGAATCCTGTATTTGTGTGAACTTGCTCCTCACAGCTTTAGTGATGTCAATGAACAATGTTGGGTAGATATTAAACATGTTTCACGCCTCGATATATAACCTGATCTGTAAACAGGTTTCACTCTGAAGAATGGGAGATGTCTACATTAACGACACATCACTGGACATGAGCCATGATTACGGCAAACAATATAATATAGCACAATTCATCATATATGTGGTGACATGCATAATCATTTGTATTGGACTTCATTTGACCCTGGTGGCCATCTATGCTCTTTATTCTCTGGTACGTACATTATGACTGAGATCTATTTATGTAAAGTGTCTGTCTGTAAAGGATCTTGATCTGAGTTTGCAGAGGGCTGGGATTGAGTCTTTTAATGTCCTATGAATTTACAAAAATAATCTAGTCCATAGTTCAAATTTACATGAAGCTGATTGGACCCTGCAGAAATATTTAGGAAGAACAGTTCAGATTATGTTCACAAATGCTTTCTTTACTTTAACCAATGTTTTCCTGCAGGTGGGAAAGGATAATGTGGCTCCGATCTACGTCATCAACCTTCTCATTTCCGACCTTATTCACTTCTGCTGCATGATCGGTTGGGTGGCAAAATAAATAAATAAATAAGTCGTCCCATATTTGTCCGAATAAGGTCCATGTCAATCAATCAATGAATATAGCAGCCTTGTAAAGAAGCCCTTGATGTCCAATCATGAAACGGAAAAATGGGGAAAAAACACGATTCAATGATTGTGAGATCGATGTGCTCATAACACAGGTAGAACATCGAAACAAAATCCTGTTTGGAGGCCTTAACCCTGGTGTGGTGTTCATATTTTTGTTACACAGCCAATGTTCCTGGGTCTGGTGAACAATACTTAACAGATTTAGCTCAATTACCAATGATATATACATCAATTATGATTCATATTTGCAATTTACCCCTGTGAGATCACATGTACGATCATATGATCATTTTTGTTTTTTTGTGAGAAAACAAGGACATTCAATTATGCTTATCGGTGCTTATATCTTAGAACTTAAGCAGAACAGGTGAAAGTGCTTGAAATGTAACAATTTTGTAACTTTGTGTGGGAATAGCTGGTGCAGAAAGACAACATTCCCAAACAGTCACAATCAGACATGCCCACATAGAGACACAGACACACACAGAGACGCACACACACACACACACACACACACACACACACACACACACACACACACACACACACACACACACACACACACACACAGCAAGCCCAGTTAGGAGGAGGACACAGTTAAGTTTCATAGCACCTACAATTATTACACTCAGGTCCGGTAGACCCGAACACCTCATATGTAATACTGTAGTTATGTGTAGGGGGGGTTGTACCGTGTGCAGTCATTGAAAATAAGTTATTTTTATGTTCTTCACAGAAAATGAGCCAAGGCCAATGAGTTTGAATTAGAAGAAATAATAAATAGCATAATCTTTCTTTTAGCAAATATTGAAAATGGGTCCCACAGACCCGAACACCACACAAGGGTTAAATAGATTTATTTGTTGGATATAAATATCCATTTTTATAATTCATGGATAGACCTAAAATTTAGAGTGTGCTCACATGCAGGCTGTGCTACTGCTGCTTCTGTCACTACTGCTGCTCCCGATACTCTGCTTGGTCATATGTGAAGCATCCGTTCAGATAGGGTTAATATACAACCCTTATATTTATCTTAAAAAAACGCCCAGTCCTCCTCAGCTGTGAAGCCACCACGTACTTGTTGTCCAAGCCTGTGTGTTCTCGCTAAATAAACGTGTGCAGCATTCACTGTCCCATGGGAAATAATGCAAAGTCGAGCTTCATGCAGATCACCCTGATAGATAACCAGAATTGTAAGTCAGAATGTAAACTGGTCCACTGATGGTAAGCACAATTACATTAACCTAAAACTAACTTCATTAAAATGCCACAGCCCATACTGTTTTTCTTTTAATTATTAGAATATAGACATTAAGAGAATAATCGTTATGCAAGTAATTTAATACTTAAAAATCAGGTACTTTTTACTTTTACTTAAATAGGGTTGTCATTGTGGTACTTCTAATTTTACTAAAGTAAATATGTCTGGTTGCGGAAAACTGGGCACATTTTTATGCATGGAAATTCTTTATAAATCCTGACTATTGCAAGGAATGTTGCGACGGCAAATTTCACCCTGCTTCACGCAACTTTTTCTTGCGTAACAGGTTTTATAAATGAGTCCCCTGGTCTGGGTTTTTCCTCTTCTCTTTTTCTTCTTTTGGCATGTTTCAGGTTTTTCAATAACTGTCACTTGCATATTTTTCCTCTTCCCCCTCCGAACGCTCATATTCTTTCTGGTTGGGACCCTTAAAGCCCTGTCTGCTTCCATCTCAGTTCCTGCTGACGAAAAGCAACGAATTGAGGCAACGTTGGTCCTGGTGCTGGTTATACACGCTGCTGTTCCTGCCCGTAATCGTCACGTTTTGAAAGAATATGACAGATATGACGTGACCCTCTACATCCTGTCTGATGTGTTTCTTAAGTTGAGTCCTCTTGCAGACTTAGTTCTGTATATTTTCATGAGGATAGACAAGCTTTAGGCCTCTGTGTGTTGTTGCAGAATGGACAGCAATGATGTCAGCAGTTCAACAGTATGAATGATGACAACATGTCCACAGTCAGCTTCATGTAGGCAGAGAAAAAGGGAGAGAGAGAGAGAGAGAGAGAGAGATAGAAAGGGGGAGAAACTGAAGAAGACATGTAGGTAAATAGAAAGGATAGAGACAACACAGATTCTGTCTTCTACTGATATGGTTTCCAATAAGACACCTAACTGTTGATGTAAGCCATCTTTTGTAGGAGTTGGGTCTGCACCAATCACTCTTCTCTTTGCAACTTTGGACCTATCACCCTCTCCGACACACCTGTGTCATGTTATAGATGTTCAAAGTAAATGTACTTAGTTACATTCCACCACTGACTAAAACCCCAGAGATGTTGTACCGCAGGGCTTAAAGTACTCCGACCTGGTGCCAGATTTCCGGCGTATGACTATTTTAGAAAAAAAAAAAAATTAAAAAGTCCACATGGGATTTGTATTTGATGCTCTGGGTTTAACCAATCATTGTACTTCCACCTACCAATGAAACGAGTTCTAGCCAATCACATGAAAAGTAGGGCGGTTCTGGTCTGCGGTGTGGTTGCCACGGTAACACGGCTAAAAAAATGGATGCAAAGTTTATCAAACTTGTAGCATATAGATTTAGCTTTATTTGAAAAAGGAGTTAAAAATATATGGCGCCGGGCATGAATAGAGGACAAGAGGAAAAGGGTGGAGATGGGAAACCGTTCTGCACTTTTGTGTTCCTACTATGGCCATGCCAAGACCCGCCCTTCAATAGCAGCTCAATTGGTTGGGGTTAGGCATTGATTAAGGTTAGGATAGCCAATTGGTCAGGGGATAGTACCTGAACATGTAAGCATGGACGCCTGGCCAATAGTAGTGTATGAATTCTATTGAAGGTCGGGTCTTGGAGTGGCCATAGTAGGAAAGAAATATCGCGAACGGAATACTGTATGGTAGCAGCGGTAAGAAAGTGCTTGCTGGTCATTATGCCAGTCACAAAGCTTCGGTCCGTGCACTCGGTCATACGAGTATGTTACCAGCAACTACGGCTACCGCTGTGACTGTGCGGTCACTGACCAACCGTGTTTGTGATTTTTTTTTAAATATGTGTGTGCATGTTCATAGCGGAACTCGATTTATCATTAACGATGGCCACTGTGTAAAAAGCTATCTGAAGACCAAACTGCCTTGACAAAGCTGTTTGTTTGGAATCAGCACGGCAGTTATTTAAACGTACATGGTCTTGCCCCAGAGTTTAGACATCTATGTGAAAAGCTAACATGCAAAGTTTTCAATAAATATACATGAAGCAACTAATCTCAACATGGACAAAATTATTATCTCTTCTTTGATGATGACCTGGCCAAAGTAACAACACAACATCTAGCAAGTTTTGATTCCACTGTAAGATTGTGATATTATTATTGCAATATGTCATCTACATTGACTCTTAATTTAAAATATGGTTGGAAGAATTAAAAATGTATCCAAAACCTTTTACTTTTTAAAAATTGTGAGTTTTATTGTTGTGTAATGTAAGAAGGACTTTAACACGCCCCCAATTGATACGTTTTGTACAATATCATACAAACCTGTTCATGACAATGCTTTGAACTAATTTAGTTTGTTTTACTCTTTTATAATTTTGTGTACAGATAATAAACTACATACTATTTTTAGTTTCTTCATTTAATATGAGTTTTATTTTTGATGTTTTATTGGGGGGCATGCTAGTTTGTAGGATGTGATGTGCAGCAGTTATGTAGGTATTTTATTGAAGTTAAATTAAAAGTCTGTTTCTTAACAAAAATGGGAATGTCTGCCTTTGATTAACTCACTGCATTAAAGCAAGGCATGGCAGCTCTGTTTGGACAGCACATCTCAAACACAGAGGCAATTCAAAGTGTTTTAAAACAATAAGGGAGAATAAAATAAATGAAGATAGAATAATCATTTTGAAATTAGATCAAATAACATGCCAGTTTGTAATGTTTCAAGTCAGGATGCTTTCTATTGCTCCTCTGTAAAAAATAATAACTTGGCAGGGGACTTTTTGTTAGGTTGAAGGCTTGGACCCAAATGCACGACGACGAGGAGTAAGCAGCAGTTAGAACAAACTATAATTTAATGAAACACAAAGAGACTTACAAACGTTTGAGGAGGAGACAATAATCCAAAAGAAACAGGAACTCGGAAGGAACATGTAAAAATCCACGAGCACAAAAACACAGTAACACACAGGACGGCCCTCTTCACAAAAGGCGAAAAACAATCAACCAACAACAGACACAGAAAACACAGAGCCTAAATACACAAGTAAACAAGGGTTAAGAAGGGGCAGGTGACACAAAGGCTGGTGAACAGGTGAAAGACATCCGGGCGGAGCAGATAATCACAAAGGCGGGAAAACCAAAAAGACAGGAAGATCAACAAAACAACACATAAGAGAACAGACAGACTACAAAATAAAACAAAAAATGGAAAACCAACAGAAAACATGAACCCAACTAAACACAGAAACTTGACACAGGGACGAGACGTGCCACTTTTGCATTCTTAAGTTTTCTAAACTATCTGTTTTCAAACTTTGAACACTGATAATAAGATCTGTGAATCATCCTTGTAATGCTGAATAACAGCAGAACAGCAATAATAGGTATCTAGTAATAGAGATGGTATGAGGAAGTAAAAACCATTTGGTGAGCATGTGTCGACAGAGTTCTCGGTGGGCATGTGTCGACACAGTTAAAAAAAAAAAAATAGAAAGTAAAATAGAGTGTGGCTTATCTGGGTGCGTGCTAGTCAACTTCATTTTTTTTGTGGTGTGTAACCAACCTGGTCTCACAGAATGCCGTGAAACGATCAGGAACTTTTAACACCGCATTACGTGGATGTGGCACGGAATGTGTGAAAATTCTGTGTGGCCACCACGCAAAACAATGCCAATGTAAAGTCGATGAGATTATGATGTAGCATTAAGAGCGACTATGGTAGCGAGTAGTATGAAAGCCTGAAAATCTGCATAGGGTGGGTTGGTTGGGGTGGTGGATGGGTCAAACAACACAAGACTCTCACCCAGAAAACTGCCACAGGTTTTGAGTTAAGGGGCTGTGTTCATTTCACAGAATTCTGTGAGATCAGGTTGATCTGACATATCTGGAGCAGATCACTGTTTGTCACATTCACTGAGCCAGTTTGTGACAGAGTCAAGAAGTCTGTTAATGTTCACAAGGCCAAGAAGATTTGTGTTTTATGCTTGTATTGTATACATATGTTTTGGTCTTTTTGAAGAACTTTGTGCACCAAAAAAGTGCTATATCAATGAAATCAGCTTGAACTTTATGGTCTGGTCTTTCATTTTTAAGAGTTACATAAAAATGTTTGCTTTGATGTTTTTTTTATTGCTTATATGTCCTTTGAACTGTTTTTTCCCCAGCGTTTTTGATACAATTGTAATAGGCATACCCATTCTACTACTGTTTGTTTCCAGCAGGTGCAGCCTTTGTAGTCGAAATTGAAATATATAGATTTAATTTAGTTTCATCATAATAGACCAACACACCTATCTTAAATGTAACTGTGCATTAACTTCTACAATTATACAGTTTATTACAGAAAATCCTCTTACATGTCTTGCGTGATGTAACACTCATAAGAGTGCTTACTTGCTGGAAACAGGCAGGAAACGTCTGATAACCAAAGTACCCACATTGAACGTGAAAGTGTTCAATGTGGTTATTTGTTCTTTGCCAACCCAGTAGCATGGCAGTTCGTGAAATAGTCACATAATTTAATCTATTGATTTGTGTACACAGACACATTTATCTAGTTTTTTTCGTGGTGGCCAGCACGTTATTTAAACTAACGTATTTCAATGGGAAACATCTTTCGTGATCCCAGCACGACTATGGTAGCGAGTAATATGAAAGGCCAAAAATCCTCGTCGGGAACCAATACTGATTACCAGGGCCCAAGAGAGAGAGAGGGCCCTTGAAAAGTCTGGAATATATTTTATTTCACCTGGATATTTTCATTTCCTAATTAAATTTCATAATGCATGTCAGATGAAATGTAAAGTTAGTGTATTAGCTGAATAACATGTTTGATTGACTGACTACATTTTGTATACAAAAAAGACTATCTAAGGTCTCACCCACCCCTTGCTAACGCGCCAAATGGTTTAGTCCATCTGCACGCATTTTATTTATGTTCGTTCATCTGGTGGAGCGCAAACTTCTGCTGTAGAAATGTCTTTCTCAATGAAAGCCAAATCAGGCTACCAAAAAGAAAGGAAAGACAGCAGGAGAGAAAACAAAATGAGGGGAAACAATTGGTAACTGACTTCTTTTCAAGGAAAGGTGAGCACAAACTAGAAAACGAAATCCATGGTGCTAAAGTTAACTGCTTGAATATCTCCGCGACTGTTAGCGCTAAAAACGGACTGAGACAACCCATGTAAAGAGCAGAACATACACTTTCAAATGATAATTTGGTTATACATGTAATCTGAGGTAAAGGCATATAAATAAACTATACTTGCAATGCTGTTTGCATATAACACACCATTGTAATAGCCTAATTTAAATTAAATTTAAAACATGTTTAATTTTAAATGAATAGGCTCTGAGCACAGTGTGGAAATGAGAGATGAGGAACTGGAAAGTAGGCAGAGCAGTGCAGACCAGTTTTTGCCAGAGGATCCAGGACTATGTCCAGATAAATTAACAGATGATCAGAGAGACGCCATAGTACACAGGCTGGCAAGTAAAGGTACAGAGAAAACAAACAAAATGTAGTAGTAACCACAGTAAAGTAGGCTACAGAATGTTGAGAAAGGAGGTTTGAAATGTGTGTTATCAGGCTACTCTAAGCATTACAGTTAATAGTTATTGACCTATAAACATCTAGGCCTACAGATTCATGTGTACAGAGGCCCGATTATTATTATTTATTTTTTTTTGGGGGGGGGGGGCTGTTGAGGAACATGGGGGCCCATCAGGACTGCCTATTCATAGGGCCCAGGGTCTTGTGCTACGCCCCTGGTCCCGCGTCTCCCAGAGACCACGGATCGTGTCCCACGTGTCACATTTCCTTTCCCGGTTCTTCTTTTCCTAAACCCAACCTCCGAGATGTGTCTGTGTACACGAATAAATAGATTAAGAATTACGTGACCATTTCACAAACAGCTGTGAGATCGTGATGTCTTTGCACATATAAACATACTTCCTTTTTGTCTTAGTCTATTTTTAGTTTTTGCTTTTTTAATTTCAGATTTAATTCTTTTTATTCCACATTCCTATTTAGTAACATGTTTATTATTCATTTTATCACTTAATACTACCTTATATCTGTCTTTTTCTCATATCTTATTTTATTTTAGCTGCGTTTATATTTTGAATTGTCATTATATGTTTAAGGATATTTAAACCTTCAATAAGCTCATCAAAACAATCAAAACAGCAACATATTAAACAGACTTAACATTCATGTGCTGATTACTACTTGTGGTGTTTTTCAACTACAACCCCCCCCACCTCTCCCTTCCATACTTTTTTTTTTTTTATCCTTTTTTTTTCAAGAGGAGGCATATAATAATCTCTCTTTAAAAGAGGTGTGGTTATTATTATCAACCTACTGCATGTTACGTAACTTTACCATATTTATTGTAGACTGTTTGGAGGCAGAGGACAAAACATCAGACATTGGTGTAGGGAACTCATTTCGTGTCTTGCAGCTGTCAAAGGTAAATTTTGTGACATTTTATTATATAGATTGTTTAAAAAGGTAAATACACTGTAAATAGTCATGACAATGATTATGTAACCTTTAACAAGCAGACAGCTGTGGACTGTACTCTGTTTAAACCAACTATATTTAATTTGGGTTTTTCCCTGTCTTACCATAAATTGTAAGACTTATGGATATGTTATTGTGTAACAAAGACAGAAAATGTAGTTTAAGAAACCGGCTAAAAGATGAAAGCTTGCAAAATCAAGTACAATTAGCTAAAGGAAAAATGAGAGAAGAAAAATGGGATAGAGCATGCAGGATTAATGGAAAATTAAACAACAAGAAGTAGAACTACTGTGTAGACATTTCAGAAATGTAGAAAATGTGCTTACAAAGGCTGTTTCTTACACATGGTGTATAAATGTATGTATGTACAGTATAGGCCAAAAGTTTTGACACACCTTCTCATTCAATGTGTTTTCCTTATTTTCATGACTATTTACATTGTAGATTCTCACTGAAGGCATCAAAACTATGAATGAATACATATGGAATTATGTACTTAACAAAAAAGTGTGAAGTAACTGAAAACATGTCTTATATTTTAGATTCCTCAAAGTAGCCACCCTTTGCTTTTTTTGATAGAGCTGCAAACCCTTGGTGTTCTCTCAATGAGTTTCATGAGGTAGTCACCTGAAATGGTTTTCACTTCACAGGTGTGCCTTGTCAGGGTTAATTAGTGGAATTTTTTCCCTTATTAATGGGGTTGGGACCATCAGTTGTGTTGTGCAGAAGTCAGGTTGATACACAGCCGACAGCCTTTTTGGACAACTGTTAGAATTCATATTATGGCAAGAACCAATCAGCTAAGTAAAGAGAAACGAGTGGCCATCATTACTTTAACAAATGAAGGTCAGCCAGTCTGGAAAATTGCGAAAACTTTGAATGTGTCCCCAAGTGCAGTCGCTAAAACCATCAAGCGCTACAACTAAACTGGCTCACATGAGGACCGCCCCAGGAAAGGAAGACCAAGAGTCACCTCTGCTGCTGAGGATAAGTTCATCCAAGTCACTAGCCTCAGAAATCGCAAGTTAACAGCAGCTCAGATTAGAGACCAGATGAATGCCACACAGAGTTCTAGTAGCAGAAACATCTCTAGAACAACTGTTAAGAGGAGACTGCGTGAATCAGGCCTTCATGGTGAAGTAGCTGCTAGGAAACCACTGCTAAGGTGAGGCAACAAGCCTGTTTGGGCCAAGAAACACAAGGAATGGACATTAGACCAGTGGAAATCTGTGCTTTGGTCTGATGAGTCCAAATTTGAGATCTTTGGTTCCAACCGCCGTGCCTTTGTGCGATGCAGAAAAGATGAACGGATGGATTCTACATGCCTGGTTCCCACCATGAAGCATGGAGGAGGAGGTGTGATGGTGTGGGGGTGCTTTGCTGTTGGGGATTTATTCAAAATTGAAGGCATACTGAACCAGCATGGCTACCACAGCATCCTGCAGTGACATGACATCCCATCCGGTTTGCGTTTAGTTGGACCATCATTTATTTTTCAACAGGACAATGACCCCAAACACACCTCCAGACTGTGTAAGGGCTATTTGACCAAGAAGGAGAGTGATGTAGTGCTGCGCCAGATGACCTGGCCTCCACAGTCACCGGACCTGAACCCAATCGAGATGGTTTGAGGTGAGCTGGACCGCAGAGTGAAGGCAAAAGGTCCAACAAGTGCTAAGCATCTCTGGGAACTCCTTCAAGACTGTTGGACAACCATTTCAGGTGACTACCTCTTGATGAGCTTCAAGAGGTAGTCACCTGAAATGGTTTTCCATGTGTGTGCAAAGCAGTAATCAGAGCAAAGGGTAATCAGAGCAAAGGGTGGCTACTTTGAAGAAACTAGAATATAAGATGTTGTTTGTTTTCAGTTATGTTTTCAGTTATTTCACACTTTTTTGTTAAGTACATAATTCCACATGTGTTGTTAGTTTTGATGCCTTCAGTGAGAATCTACAATGTAAATAGTCATGAAAATAAAGGAAACTCATTGAATGAGAAGGTGTGTCCAAACTTTTGGCCTGTACTGTATGTATGTATGTATGTATGTTCTGAAACATTATTAATTCACGGAAAGATATTTGGGAAATAATAAGAATGATAATAAGAATGAGCTTAGATATGCTAAATAGTTTTGTGTGTCGTGAAAATACGATGATTGAGGTTATGTTATGTAACCCAAGACAGGTTACAGTCATTATAGGGGCATTCAACAAGTAGTGGGGCATCAGACAGGCAAAATGTCCTAAACAAATGTACATTAACATTGATCATTATATTAAATTACTGAAACACGGACAAGGTTCTCTGGCTGCAGTAATGACCTCACATCAGCACGTTAAATATTTCTGTTCATCACCAGAACTTGTGCTATCTGAAACTGTAGTATTTGATTAAATATCATCAGCAGATAGGGTAACAAATATTAAGGAAGTTTAATACTGAAAGCAATACACATTTTGTTTTAAATTATTTGATTTGTGAGTATTTTTATATGTATACTAGCCTGATAAGCCAGACCCATATCAAGATGTTGGGTCTGGGAACTCACCATTGGCAGGGCTCAATCCGAGGGGTGGGATAAATGGTTGTCTTTCAAATTCCCTCTGCACGCAATAGGATAGCACTACAACCAACCAGAGCAACGAAGAAGGTAGCGAATCTAGGTGATAGATTAAACTTTGGCCGTATCCGGTTGGCAAAACTCCGAACACATCTTTTTTCTTTGCCGTTCTTTGTTCTTTTCTCAAAGAAAAGCTTAACTCCAAGTCTTCCAGAAGACCACTGTTCCCAGCAGCAGCAGCCATAAGCCCCGCCCACCGACTCTATACACGATGTGATTGACTAGAGTTTGGTTTTTTCAGCTCGCAAGTAAAGGGAGAGTGCCTAAACCCCCCTGGCTGCAAATTTAATTTGCTGCCGCTGGGGTGCGTCTAGATTTCTAGGCTATATGTATACTGCATTTACGTGAACTGAACACTGTTAGGTAGATATTAAACAACATGTTTCACGTCTCTTTTTATAACCTGATCTCCTAAACAGGTTTCACTCTGAAGAATGGAAGATTTGTCCATTAACGACACATCACAGGACTTGAGCCATGTCACCACAGTATTCATCATAGATGTTGGGACAGGCATAATCATTTGTATCGGACTTCCTTTGACCCTCATGGCCATCTATGCTCTTTATTCTCTGGTACGTACATTATGACTGAGATCTATTTGTGTAAAGTGTCTGTCTGTAAAGGATCTTGATCTGAGTTGGGGGCCACATGTCAGGAGGCTGGGGTGAAATATTTTAAAGACCTGTACATTTACAGGAATAATGAACTGCATAGTTAAAATGTAAATTAAGCTGATTGGACCCTGCAGACATATTTGGGAGGCGGAGTTCAGAACATGTTTACAACTGCTTTCTTTACTTTAACCAATGTTTTCCTGCAGGTCGGAAAGGATAATGTCGCTCCGATCTACGTCATCAACCTTCTCATTTCCGACCTCATTCAGTTCTGCTGCATGATCGGTTTCTTGGCACAACCTGGGTACCAGGACATATATCAAATAGGCGGTCGCATTTACTTCTCTAGTCTGGTGGCCAGTGTTTACTTCATGGTGTGCATCGCCCTAGAAAGGTATCTGTCTATCCAGAATGTGTGGAGCTACTTCTGTGTCTGACCATTGTATTACTATATCATTCTGAAGCTGTGTCTTACATCTTGTATTACAGGTTTTTGGTCATCGCCTGCCCACTGTGGTACCGCTTCAGAAGAACCATCAAGATCTCCGTGGTGGTCTGTGTCCTGGTCTGGGTTTTTCCTCTTATCTTTGTCTTCAGTCATGTATTTTTGCCTGTTCCAGCTTCTTTAATGCCTATCACTTTAGCCATATTGTTCCTCATTCCCTTCCCACTGCTCATATTCTTCCTGGTTGGGACCCTTAAAAGTCTGTCTGCTTCCATCTCAGTTCAAGCTGACGAAAAACGACGAATTGTGGCAATGTTGGTCATGGTGCTGGTTATTTACACACTGCTGTTCCTGCCCAGAATCATCATGTTTCTGATACAATATGACATGGCCCTCAACATCTTGTCTGATGTGTTTATTATGATGAGTCCTCTTGCAGACTTAGTTCTGTATATTTTCATGAGGAAAGGGGCCATAGACAAGCTTTTGGCCTCTGTGTGTTGTTGCAGAATGGACAGGAATGATGCCAGCATTTCAACAACAATCACTATAGATGATGAAAAATAAAACTCTTTTCAAGATCACTTATTTGATCTCAATTTGTTCAACTCCATTTTTGAACTCTTATCAATCAGAGCCCGGACTTAAAATTCACATTTTTTTTCTAGTTAATGATAAGCAACACACTTGCATTTAAATTTCTTCATATGGTTTATGCAGCTTGTGGTGTCTTTCCATATATGAGTCTCATATGTCTCTTCATATTGGTCATATTGTGGCTAAAACTTCTCCTACAAACATTGTGACCAAATGGTTTCTCTCCTGTGTGGACTCTCATGTTCTCCTGCATTGTGTTCTTGGAACTAAATTGACTAATTGATGAATGGTCTAATGGTTTCAGCTGTACTTGTATAAACTGTTGGGTAGCTTAATATGTAACAAAAGATTTTATAAAATCTTTATTTGTTTTGTTTGTACCAATTTTATTTATCTAATTTATAAATTCACTACATTTTTTTTAGAATTTTTTTGTCAACGTAGAAAGTGGGATGAAAATAAAAAACAAAAAAGTAAATTACAAGTACTTCACATTTGTAATTAAGTACAGATGTTAAGTAAATGTACTTATTTATATTCCATCACTGACTAAAACCCCAGAGATGTTCTACCGCAGGGCTTAAAGTACTCTCGACCTGGTGCCGGATTTCCAGCGTATGACTATTTTAGAAAAAAATAAATAATTAAAAAGTCCACATGGGATTTGTATTTGATGCGCTGGGTTTAACCAATCATTGTACTTCCACCTACCAATGAAACGAGTTCTAGCCAATCAGATGCAAAGTAGGTGGTTCTTTGCCGAAAAGTGAGTCTGCGGTTCACTGAGCCAGTTTGTGACAGAGTCAAGAAGTCTGTTAATGTTCATAAGGCCAGGAACATTTGTGTTTTATGCTTGTATTGTATACATATGTTTTTGTCTTTTTGAAGCACTTTGTGCACCAACAAAGTGCTAAATAAATGAAATCAACTTGAAACTTATGGTCTGGTCTTTCATTTTTAAGTGCTACATAAAAATGTTTGGTTTGATGTTTTTGTTATTGCTTTACGTTCTTTGAACTATTCCCCCCTCTTTTTTGACACAATTGTAGTAGGCATACCCATTCTACTACTGTTTGTTTCCAGCAGGTGCAGCCTTTGTAGTCAAACACTGGATAATTAAAGCAGAAATGCATCATTGAAATGCTGTTGAAATAACATGAAATATACATAGATTTAATTTTTTTCATTGTAATAGACCAAAACACCTATCTTAAATGTAACTGTGCATTAACTTCTACAATTACACAGTTTATAACAGAAAACCTCTGTCAATTCACCTGTTTTAAAACCCCAATAACAAAGTTAGTCTTGCACAGCACTGTTTCCCAAAAACATACAAGTCATGTACTTAAAGATGACTCAGATCTTACATGTCTGGCGTAATAAGAGTGACGCTGTGTACTTGCTGGAAACAGGCAGGAAATGTCTGATTAATAACCAATGTACCCATATTGCACAACAAGAACTGTTCTATGTGGTTATTTGTTCTTTGTACATAGAAACATACTTCCTTTTTTTCTGGTAAATGGCACAATCTTTATTTACATTTGGGTTTCCGCTTCCGGCATGACGCCTGTGTTTGGCTTCGCTGCGGCGCCTGGTTGCTCGTCCCGACTTGTTTTGTTTGTTTCCTGCGCTGTATTCCTGCCCGGTGACGGATGTACCTGGAGTTGAACGGGTGAGTTTGCAGCCCAGTTCATATGTCCGTCTGCAACTGCTGTCTGTACGTGGTATGGAGAGGGCCTAATACGACCTACGAATAAACGGCAGAGAAAGCGAGGAAAAAGGGCAGGGAGGCAGGTTCAGCTGAAAAAACTCCTGAAGCTGGGAGTCTTTGACTGCGACTCCAGGGGGTTGTACTACGAATCAAGTTTAACGGGAGCGTGTCTATGTCCCCCAGGTCCTATGTTCCCTGGATCCTATGTTCCCCTCTTTGTATGAGACTGGGGAAAATAGGACCCTTTTTAAAAAAAATGGTCCTATGTTCCCCAGTCTGTTACTTTTTCCACCATTATTGCCAAATTCCATGGAAAATAGGCCTATAGGCCTATGTAACCCTAACCCTAGGACCCAGATTGATAAATTGCGGGGAACATAGGACCCTTTTTCAGAAAAAGGGTTCTATGCTACAGGGGAACATAGGACCCTTTTTGGGAAAAACGGGGAATATAGGACCTTTTTTCTAAAGAAGGGTCCAATATTCCCCGAGCATGGAACATAGGGATGACCCCAGTTTAACATGTCCTGGACTTCTTACCCGGCTTCACCTAACCTAACCGTGGTCCCGCATAAGCTGTGTCACGACGGTGGTTAATAACTAGTTCAATCAACCCAGGGTTTCCCAATCCAGCGACGCGCGCGGTCACATAAAAGAGGCGGTGTTTGCACAGCACGACCAA
This sequence comes from Perca fluviatilis, assembly GCF_010015445.1. Classification (NCBI taxonomy): domain Eukaryota; kingdom Metazoa; phylum Chordata; class Actinopteri; order Perciformes; family Percidae; genus Perca; species Perca fluviatilis. The sequence goes on from NC_053130.1 coordinate 4,430,137, forward strand.
TCGCAAACATCTATCAGAGCCGCATATTTTATATAAGAAGAGCAAACTATATTACTACATAAATATGAAGAACACAGACACGGTTTTACAGGCAAAACGCAGGAAGGAAAGCTGGCAAAAAAAGACGATGCTGTAAATCACAACGCTTATCAATATCACTTTCAGTGGTGTAGTCTATGTGATATGCAGGTATAAGCAGTATGCTGTACCCACTAAGAAAACTCCAGGATTTCCATATACCCACTTAAAAATGCCCAATGACACGTAACAACATAATTTACATTATATTTTTATATATTTTAAACTATCATCTGCGTTTTTTTTCTTCACATAGGCTAAATAAAGGTATTTCTGGTGCATAAAAGTGTATCTGAATACCCAAAATAAAAGTCGCTGGTGCTTAAAACTTCCCTGGGGGAGGACACCCTGTCTCCCCACTATGATACGGCCTCCCCTCCCCCAAAGGCAAGGCAAAGCAGCTTTATTTATATAGCACATTTCAGCAACAGGGCAATTCAAAGTGCTTTACATAAAACATGAAAGCAGTTAGAAAACAATTAAAAACAATTTAAAAGACAAGAATAAATTTTACAGTGCAGTATAAGAATTTAAAGAACTGAGAGATAAAATGAGCAGTTAAAACAGTTAAACATATAAGAATTTAAAGAAAGACCAGTTAAAACAGTTAAACATATAAAGGCAGATAAAATAGGTTATTTAAAGAAAGGCAACATCAAAAAGATAGGTCTTCAGCCTTGCTTTAAAAGAACTGAGAGTTGCAGCAGACCTGCAGTTTTCTGGGAGTTTGTTCCAAATATGTGGAGCATAAAAACTGAACGCTGCTTCCCCCTGTTTAGTTCTGACTCTGGGGACAACAAGTAGACCTGTCCCAGACGACCTGAGAGGTCTGGGTGGGTCATAATGTAGTAGCAGATCAGAAATGTATTTTGGCCCTAAACCGTTTAGTGATTTATAAACCAGTAAAAGTATTTTGAAATCAATTCTTTGAGGCACTGGAAGCCAGTGTAGAGACTTCAGTACTGGAGTGATGTGATCCACTTTCTTGGTCTTAGTGAGGACTCGGGCAGCAGCGTTCTGAATCAACTGCAGCTGTCTGATTGATTTTTTGGGGAGACCTGTAAAGACACTGTTACAGTAGTCAAGTCTACTGAAGATAAAAGCATGGAAGTTTTTCCAGATCCTGCTGAGACATAAGTCCTTCAACCCTTGATATATTTTTAAGGTGATAATAGGCAGATTTTTTTATTTGCATTTCTTAGTTCCAGATTATAAATGCGAAGTCTCTCTTTATAAGTGTTATAATGGACCTGGAGATTAGATTTTCGCCAACTGCGTTCAGCTTTTCGACACTCTCTTTTTTCTGTTCTCACAACTATAAAATTTCTCCATGGAGATCTTTTCTTACCAGAGACAGCTTTGACCTTAGTGGGAGCAATAGCATCAATAACGTTCGTAATTTTACAGTTGAAATTAAGGTGATAATAGGCTGATTTTGTAATTGTCTTAATGTGGCTTTTAAAATCCAGGTCTGAGTCCATGACTACACCAAGATTTCTGGCTTTGTCTGTTGTTTTTAACGTTGTCGTTTGAAGCTGAGTGCTGACCTTTAATCGTTCCTCTTTCGCTCCAAAAACAACCACCTCAATTTTTTCTTCATTTAATTTAAGAAAGTTCTGGCACATCCAGTCATTAATTTGTTCAATGCACATATTCAGTTGTTGTATTGGGCTATAGTTCCCTGGCGATAAGGTTATATAAATTGATGTGTCATCCGCATAACTATGGTAAGTTATTTTGTTGTTTTCCATAATCTGAGCCAGTGGAAGCATGTAGATGTTGAACAGAAGAGGCCCTTGGGGAACTCTGCACGTCATATTTGTATGCTCAGATGTATAATTACCTATAGACACAAAGTAGTCCCTATTCTTTAAATAGGATTCAAACCACTTTAGTACTGAGCCAGAAAGACCAACCCAGTTTTCCAATCGGTCTAGTAATATGTCGTGGTCGACCGTAAATGCAGCACTGAGATCAAGTAATACTAAGACTGAAATTTTGCCATTATCTGTGTTTAAGTTAATGTCATTAAAGACTTTAACAAGAGCCGTCTCAGTGCTGTGGTGTGGTCGAAAACCTGACTGGAAGGCATCAAAACTGTTGTTTAGTGATAAGAAAAGGTTGAGTTTTTGAAAAACCGCTTTTTTTATGATTTTACTTAAAAATGGAAGGTTTGATATTGGCCTATAGTTGCTCATTAGTGACGAGTCTAGATTGCTCTTTTTTAGGAGTGGCTTGATGACTGCAGTTTTTAAGGCCTGTGGGAAAATACCTGAGAGAAGAGATGTGTTTACAATCTGTAGAAGATCTGAAGCCAAACAATTCAAAACATTTTTGAAAACACCCATTGGTAGAATATCAAGGCAACAGGAGGAGGTATTCAGATGTTGTATAATGTCTTCCAGGTTTTTATGGTTGATCGTATGAAATTGTGTCATATTGTAATTTGTTTTGCGTGAATACTGTGACAACAAAGGCAAAGGCAGATTCTGGCCCATATACAGTACAGTACACCCACTACAATATGTTAGACTACACTGATCACTTCCCCATCAGTCAGGCACAAGATCTGATCGTTAACACTTTTGCTTTCCATAAATTGTCGTTGCTTTAGCCTATTATTTCAGTTGCAACCCTGGCAGTGGGAAGCAATCGTGAGAGAAAATAAAAAAATATGTAAAAATAATTCAAATCGATGTGGCTCATTGGCAACACACAGCTCAAGAAGCCGACAAATATGTAATTCCCTCCGCTGAAAATCTATCTTTCATAAAAAGACCCATCAGTGAATGTTAACGGGGTTGTCGGTCTCTAAATGTTTTAACTTTTATGAGCACACCCCTCTCTCTCTCTCTCTCCGCACACCGAGCTCCACCGGATCTTCTGAGAATGGTGACGCCGTTATCAATCGATTATTGATTGGTCATTAGGCAGTGCTTTAACACCCGTTGATCTCTGATCTCCAACATAAGCTGCTCCCAACCAGGTGAGGTGTTCAGCATAAGTTACGACGGCAATTGAACTCAGTAACAACTAATCCAACGTCGTGATACAGAAAATCCTGGGTTGAACCTGAAGTTACCTCGTTAATGCCAAATCTTGCTTCGTAGTACAGGCCCCAGACCTTCATGTCTTTGTTTTGTCTTCCCTGACGCCCCCAGGGCTCTGGTCTCGGTGCCCTGGAGAAAACCTACCACTGGTCGCGGTGTGTGTTCCGTGCTGCCGCAAGCTTATTTCTCTGCTTCAGGTGCTCCTGCACCGCTCAGGATAGGTTTTAGGATGGGCCCGCTCAATTGCAGACAAGTCTCTTTTGCTCAGTGATATATTTACTTCCAAAAACATGGACTTCATGTTGCTCACGGAGACATGGCAACGGGATTTGGAATACTATCACTTGAATGAGCTCTGTCCTGTGGACTGTACTTTTATCAGCATGCCAAGACTCACGGGCCGTGGTGGAGGTCTTGCTCTGGTTTAAAAAAAACATTTTATCTGCCTGTCAATGAGCACTGGCACGTACTCTTCTTTTGAACTACAGATTACTAAAGTTGGTCGTTCAAATACATTTTATTATATTTTAGTTTACCGGCCACCTGGGCCAGTGGCCTCTTTTCTTACTGATTTTTCTGATTTCTTATCATCCATCATTAAGCTAGACAGAGTGATCATTGTTGCCGATTTTATTTTATTCATGTGGATGATGATACTTGCAAAAATGCTTTTGAATTTGTAAATATCACGAATGCCATTTACCAGAGCAAAGGAAGTATGGTTCTATGTGCAAAGAACAAATAACTACATTGAACACTTCTTGATGTGCAATGTGGGTACTTTGGTTATCAACCAGATGTTGGTTCTTGGTTCTTTGCACGTAGAAACATAATTCCTTTGCTCTGGTAAACGGCACCATCTTTATTTACAGCACTTGATGCTAAACGTTCACACGGTTCCTAGAGTGTGTTTTAATGTGCTTTATTTCTCGAGACTAGTAGTAGAAAGGTATGGTAAAATGAAACAAATAAGACCAAGTCGGGTTTTTGTATTTTATTAAAGATATATTGGCAAATAGGAGCAACATGATTTCACAAAAGGCCGCAGCCCAGTGTGGAGTCAGTTTCTCAAATGAGTGAACAAGAACACCAGGCTTATATGCATTTTCAGAGTGACAGCACACACGCACTTGGCTTATTATGACGCTACAATTCTTACAGACAATCTGATACACATGTAGACATCTCGGGGCCATTTCGCCTCCTCCTCCCTGTACGACTTTCAGCCCCCCAGTTACATCTTAAATGGCATGGGAAAACTAGAGATTTTAGGGTGACCTTGTAGCCCCTATCTGTTCAGACAAACAGTGCTCACATTATGTTCCAGACTGGACGTCTCAGCAGTTAAGCAGAAACTGAGATAAACGGTCTTTCAATAATGTGAGAGAATTAAAGTAGAAATAAAACATAAAAATATAAGGAATTATGCTTAAATGTAATTTTTCCCATTACAGTGGCCATAGCACAGCGGCCGCAGTGGCAGCTCAAAGCCACGGGGTAGGTGACGGTCGGGTCCACGCCGGGGGAACAGTCAGGGAGCTTAAAAGGTCTTGTAGTAGAAGTCCTGGTACATGCACACATTCTGGTACACGTTGCTGAACGCTATCTTAAAGACAGGGTCCTGGAAGAGAGCAAACTTAATACAACGTTAGACAAAAACATCAATATTATGAATATTATGTATTTGTATCTTTCACAGACCCCGAGCGGTAATTCCTACGTCACTTCCGGAATATTTCGCTGATTTAAATATACCAATAATAGCAAAGCTGTATACAGCTTCTCTGCTGCAGCCTGACTGGCAGAAAGAATCGTGCTGTGTTCTCGAAAAGATGCTTCCCATTTGTTATGACTGCGGTCATATTTTTGCGTGTGTGCTCTGTGTTTTTTCTCTTGTTTCCAATTTCACATGTAAATAGGTGCGTGCCATAGCCAGGAAGATAATTGGTGGAAAGCTTTCGAACCCGTAATTGGCTGCAGCTGGGAAAACCACCTGATATATAAGGAGCCAAGATGGCGTCCGTCTGCTGGCAGCAGGAATTTTTCATTCTCCTCATTTCCTAACCGGCCACACTTTTGCTTTGTTCAACCTTGTTTTAGATTAGATATCGTTTCTTTTGAGTAGTAAGGGTGGACTGCCAGGTGTGTTAATCCTGTTTTCTCCTGTTTAATTAGTTAGGGAGGTAAGTCTTTTGTCATTCTTTTTGCCAATTTGTCTGTTAGATTAATTTCTTATCTCCTAGACAGAATCGTTTGTTGGTTGGTTATTTTGGTGGCAGGCCACCCTGAAGCCTTGTATAATTGACCTATATCTATATGTTATCTATATTTTCTATTTAATGTAAAATAAATAAGTTTTGTGATATTCAAACAAATAATTGTTGGTGGCTACTTGGGAGATGGGGACAATGGGACCTTTTCATGTCGTGTCCTAGGCACCCCTAGACTGGGGCGTAACACCATTGAAATACATTAGTTTAAAATTCGTGCTGAGACACACGAAAAAATGAGATAACGTGTCCGTGTACACGAATCAATAGATTAAACGTACGCGCATCACACACTGCCGTGAGACTGGGTTGGATGTTAGCAATGAAATGGTACCAAAATAACGTCAAACTATTATTACACTGGAAGGAACACTCATGGACGAAGTCGTACTTCTTGGAATAATACGGTCACCGTAGGAGTTAGAACGCACTTTCGGAATGGGAAGGGCTAGAAAGTAATTCAGTTGGTTGTCAAATACAATTTCACCGCTAGATGGGGGAAAATTCTTACACAAAGTAGCTTTAACATGCATGTGCTGATTACTACTTGTGGTGTTTTCAACTACACCCCCCCCCCCTCCCCGCACTACTTTATATGTTACTTTTATGTTCATACTCATTTCATCTTTCTTTCTTTTAAGAGGAGATGCCGATCATTTTCAAGCTACTGCATGTTATGTAACCTTACCATATTTATTGTAGACTGTTTGCATGCAGAGGACAAAGCATCAGACTGATTGATTTAGGGAACTCATTCCGTGTCTTGCAGCTGTTGTGGAAATATTTTATTAAGAAAATGTGTGTAAGTGCTAGTTGCAAAAGAGCTGTGTCCATCATTGAGGAAGTGGTTCAAGACCATAGAAGGTTTAGCTCCGTGCTTGAAATGGAAAATAAAAGGTGCCGGTACTCTCTTGCATTGGCAAATCATTATGACAGTTGAGATTTCGTCACTGAAAAACAAAACTTGGAGATATTGCTGGTACAACAGTTATTACCAACATAAATGTATGCATTTATTTAAAGAAGTTGTGTGTGTGTGTGTGTGTGTGTGTGTGTGTGTGTGTGTGTGTGTGTGTGTGTGTGTGTGTGTGTGTGTGTGTGTGTGTGTGTGTGTGTGTGTGTGTGTGTGTGTGTGTGTGTGTTGTGGGCTTGTTTTACTATATTCGTGGGGTCTAAAAACTGGGGAATACAGTATACTTTTGTTGGGACAGCCTTATCCATGGGGCCCAAAATGCTGGACCCCACAAGGTTAAAGGGCTGTTTGAGGGTTAAGACTTGGTTTTAGGATTAGGGATAGAATTAGGTTATGGTTAGGGTGAGGGTAAGGGTAAGGGTTAACGTTAGGCATTTATTTGTGATGGTTAAGGTTAGGGTAAGGGGCTAGGGAATACATTATGTCAACGACGGTCCCCACAAGGATAGTGAAACAAACGCGTGTGTGCAACGGTGATGAGATTGGAACTGTACAATCTCTAGGGACACACAGACATCCATGTGTTTCATTACTTGCGTTATTGTTGACGTCGGTGTCCGGTAACGTTAAGGTTGGTAGCTGCAGACTCCTCATTAACGCTAGCGGTTCTGCTCACCTCAACGTTAGCAAGTTTGAAGGTCATGAATTGTAGCTACCTGATGTTTCTGGTTGGACTTGGACCTCTGTTAACCCCTGGCACATGCGTTCTTTTAGTACCTTCCTGAAGCCAGGCTAACATAACGACTTACAAACTCGACACACTTCTTTTTAGTTTCTAGGTTTTCAGCAGTGAAAACGGTTACGGTCCTGCCACAGGCATTACATGTCATTTAGCTGACAATTTTATCCAAAGCGACTTACAATTGCTACATATATCAGAGGCCGCACACCTCTGGAGCAACTAGGGGTTAAGTGTCTTGCTCAGGGACACATTGGTTGATGTATCGCAGTGGGAATTGAACCCAGATCTCCAACACCAAAGGCATGTGTCATATCCACTGCGCCATCACCACCCAGGCATCAGACAGCTTTTTCGAACTAGCGCCGGTGGAGAAGCGAATTTCTGATAGGGTGGGCCGACTGCTTGCCTTTACCTGATTTGTCAAGATCTGAGGTAATTCACGTAGTGCCCTCTGGGTAGTGTAGTTTATGTAACGTTAGCGTCATTACCAATCTCTCTGACACTGACGCTTTCTCTGTCAGTGGTAAAGTACCATGCAGAAGTAGCGGTGTGCAAGAAAAAGTGCAGGTACGCTTAAGAGTCAAATGTAGAGGTGCCGGTACTGTGTACCGGTGAGTACCGGCCCACTTCAAGCACTGGTTAAGCTTGAGACTTTAACAATAGTTTAAGCCTTTATGGCATAAGAGTGCATGGTGTAGTATACAGATGATCAGAAACACTGCAAAGGTAATTCAAGTTACAGAACAGACAAGGAAGTTGGACCAGGTCCAGGCTTAACTGAACTCTTCATCTCAAATTGATCCATGTGTTCTGGTAAACTTAAGTCCGAAGAAAGAAGGCTGTTGCGTTGTTGTTGTGTTGTTTATGTTCTGGTTTCTGTATCCTCTACGCCTTCATTCTTGTTGGATGTTTAGTGTGGTTGTTATGGTTTTTATTGTTATTTACTGTTGTATGTGCTTAATGTTTAATGGGGCTCCCTTGAGTGCAGAGCGAATTCCCCTCGGGGCAATAAAGGCCCATTCGTTCATTCATTCATGAAAGAAGGCGTGGAAATTAATAAATAGGAGTCAGATTTGACAGGCCGTAGGACCTCATTTGGAAAAATGGAAATATTAGAAGAAAAATGGGATAGAACATGCACAATTAATGGGAAATTAAACAAGAGGTAGAACTACTGTGTAGACATTTCAGAAATGTAGTCCATATACCAAAAATGTACAAACAAAGGCTATTTCTTACAAATGTATGTATGTTCTGAAACATCATTAATTCACGGAAAGATATTTGGGAAATAATGATAATAATAATGAGCTTAGATATGCAAAATAGTTTTTTGTGTCGTGAAAATACGATGATTGAGGTTATGTTATGTAACCCAAGACAGGTTAGTCATTTACTGATTCAGTCTTTACACAAAAGATAATGCAGATGGTTTATCAGGTGGATGAATCAGTCTCATCCAAAACCAGAGGGCAGAGGGGCATTCAACAAGTAGTGGGGCATCAGCACAGAAGACAGGCTAAATGTCCTAAACAAATGGACATTAACACTAATCATTATATTAAATTACTGAAACATGGACGAAGTTCTGTGGCTGCAGTAATGAACTCACATCAGCACGTTAAATATTTCTATTCATCACCAGAACTTGAGCTATCTGAAACTGTAGTATTTGATTAAATATCATAAACAGATAGGGTAACAAATATTAAGGAATTTTAATACTGAAAGCAATACGCATTTAGTTTAAAATGATTTGATTTTTGAGTATTCTATATATGTATACTGCATTTTTGTGAACTGAACAATGTTAGGTAGATATTAAACAACAGGTTTCACGTCTCTTTTTATAACCTGATCTCCTAAACAGGTTTCACTCTGAAGAATGGGAGATGTCTACATTAACGACACATCATACTATGATTACGTTAACGACACATCACAGGACATGAGCCATGATTACAACAGCACCTCCAAAAGCTTTGACTTTGTATTGATCATAAATGTGGTGACATGCATAATCATCTGTATTGGACTTCCTTTGACCCTCGTGGCCATCTATGCTCTTTATTCTCTGGTACGTACATTATGACTGAGATCTATTTGTGTAAAGTCTCTGTCTGTAAAGGATCTTGATCTGAGTTTGGGGCCACATGTCAGGGGGCTGGGGTGAAGTATTTTAATAACCTATACATTTACAGTAATAATGAACTGCATAGTTAAAGCATAACTCTCGCCAAAATGCATCCTTGGGTATTTTTGTGAATGTACGTGAGCAAAACTTTTAGGACCGAATCGCCACTTTTAAGATTTACCGTATTCTCGTTTTTGGGTCAAATGGCCTTTTGAATGGGAGTGCTAGGGGCACTCTCATGCTAGTCTCAAAAAAGCTATTTTGGAAACACTAAGAAGGCTCGACACAACATGAGACTTTGCTTCAAGTATCACCAGGGGCTCTACACCTTAAAGGTCCAATATGTAATATTTGTTCTGTTAAAAAATCCAAAAATGACACCAATGCCTCATCAGATATTAAGGAAACATGTTAAACTGAAATACTATCTTTTCTGACAACAATGCTAATGTCAGTATTTTTTCTTTTTGAAATTTACATTCCGTGACGGAATTTATGTTTATGTTTTGATCTGTGTGTTGTTATCAACGGCCCAGTTTGACAGGCAGGCCGGGTTGCCAGATATACCTGTAAAAACGTAAACCCAGCACGCTACAGCTGTAACGGTAGTACAGCCATGAAAGCAGCAAACAAACGAACAGGATCAACAGAGATAGATTCTACCCGACCTAAAAAAAAGAAAACAGCATTTTTCTAACAGTTGCGTGACCAGAGACGTAACAACCCCCTGGTAAATATTGGAGATGTATTTGAAAGATGGAGACAGCTTAGAGCCCAAAAGGACGCAGAATTGGCTTATTTCCTCCTGAACCGGTAAGCATTAGCTTCAGGCTAATTTATCACAGCTACTAGGGGCATTTTTTGTCATTTCAACATTTGTGTACTCACATTGAATTATATAGCTAGAGTACTAGAGTTGGTTACTTGCAAAAACAATTGAGACAGTAAAGTGATCCCGACTGGTCCTGGCTAACGCTGCCTTGCTAACCCTGCTTACTGCTAACGTTACCGGGGGACCAGGCAAGCCCACGGCTGTTTACAGCATGTAGCCTCTTCAGCGGCTGGAGCCGACAACGGTGAGTTATTTTAAACCACGAGAGGGGGGCTGTAAATCGGAAAGAGAGGACTGTGAGTTTGCAGTGTGTTTAGCGATTGTTGCCGTAATTCTTAGCCAATGAAGTGTGTTCCGTCGGCAAGGTAGTGGTATATTTAGCGTTTCGTATTGTAATTCTAAGCCGAGGAAGTGTGCATGACTGGCGTGTGGAGAGGACGGTGAAGTTGTTGTGTTTTTAGCGGTTCATACTGTAATTTTAAACCGAAAAAGTGTGTCTGTCAGTTGGTTACAGAGCCCCGAATGAGCACGGGCTTTTATGACTGTCAATATAGCCAGAATCTAACGTTAGCTACGCTGTGCTGTGGAGTAATGTCTGGCTATGTGAGACTAGCATCTAACGTTAGCTACTCTGCTGTGCTGTGAAGTAATGTCTGGCTATGTGAGAAAAGCATCTAGCAACATTGTTGTGAATGCTGCGGTCTCAGCCTGGCAACCTCCGTGAACTTCGAGTCTGGGCAGGAGGGGGCGGGGGAAAAGACTCTCCAGTATTTTGAATTTGTACTGCAGTAACTATTTTAACCGCCAGTATTACACACAATATTACATATTGCACCTTTAACGAAAGCATTGACAACCTTCTTTGTGTACACAGATTTACTAAAAAAGGTTTTGAGCAACTCACCGCAGCTGTTGTTGTTTCCGGCCACTACCACCTCGGCAGTCAAAACGAGTCGATATCCGAATGTGAATGAACAGACTCCATATGAGGCTCTGTATTCTCAAAAACGAGAATACGGTGAATCATAAAAGTGGTGATTCGGTCCTAAATATGCTTTTAAACTAAAGTTTGACTCACGTACATTCACAAAAAAAACCTAGGATGCATTTTGGCGAGAGTTATGCTTTAAAATGTAAATAAAGCCGATTGGACCTTGCAGATATATTTGGAAGATATTCAAAACATGTTTACAACTGCTTTCTTTACTTTAACCAACGTTTTCCTGCAGGTGCGAAAGGATTGTGTTGCTCCGATCTACGTCATCAACCTTCTCATTTCTGACCTCATTCAATTCTGCTGCTGCTGCTGTGTCTTACATCTTGTATTACAGGTATTTGGTCATCGCCTGCCCACTGTGGTACCGCTTCAGACGATCCATCAAGATCTCCGTGGTGGTGTGTGTCCTGATCTGGATCATTTCTCTTGTCAATGGCTTCAATTTTGTATTTTTGTATGATTCAGAAATTAAAGTAATCATCTTAGCCATCTTTTTCTCCTTCCCCTTCTACTGCTCATATTCTTTCTGGTTGGGACCCTTAAAGCCCTGTCTGCTTCCATCTCAGTTCCAGCTGACGAAAAAACGTCAAACACGCTGCTGTTCCTGCCCTTGTACATCATGTTTCTGAAAAAACCTGACAGATACGACATCCTGTTTCGTGTGTTTCTTATGTTGATTCCTCTTGCAGACTTAGTTCTGTATGTTTTCATGAGGAAAGGGGCCATAGACAAGCTTTTGACCTCTGTGTGTTGTTGCAGAATGGACAGCAATGATGTCAGCAGTTCAACAGTATGAATGATGACAACATGTCCACAGTCAGCTTCATGTAGGCAGAGAAAGAGAGAGAGAGAGAGAGAGAGAGGGGAGAAACAGAAGAAGACATGTAGGTAAATAGAAAGGATAGAGACAACACAGATTCTATCTTCTACTGATATGGTTTCCAATAAGACACCTAACTGTTGATGTAAGCCATCATTTGTAGGAGTTGGGTCTGCACCAATCACTCTTCTCTTTGCAACTTTGGATCTATCATCCTCTCCGACACACTGTGTCATGTTATAGATGTGAAAAGTATTTTGCCGTTCATAACAACTTTAATCGTCATCAAGACACACGGTAGAGTGAACCAAGTTAATGGAATTTTGTCAAGAGAAAACTGATTTGTGTTTTAAGACCAGTTGGTGTTTACCTGCATAATTTAATACAACTCAAATATGAACAATCACTGTTTCAAGATCACTTATTTGATCTCAATTTGTTTAACTCCATTTATGACCTCCTTATCAATCAGTGCCCAGACTTAAAATTTATATTTTTTCTATTTAATAATGATGAGCAACACACTTCATATGGTTTATGCAGCGTATGGTGTCTGTCCATATATGAGTGTTCTTGTGCCTAAATCATGTTGTCCTGATATCCAATCCAAGAGTAAATAAAATGTTATTAAAAAAGTGACAATAGCTATCCCATTTTTGAGCGGGGAAATATTTGTCACAAGTTTACATGAGAAACAGATAGGACATACATTAGATTACATACATACACACATTTATCATGGATAAAGACACGCACAAAGGTATTCTCCGATACTTATCAAGTGGTGAGTATCCAGAGGGATAAAAACATATTGTCAAATATCTGAATATTGCTAAACTGCAAGCACTTTAATATTGTTCTTATAATATTGTAATATTTTGAGAAAAAGAAAGTTATAGCCTAATGTTACAAGAATAAAATCCCAATACTTTAAGAAAAAAACACCTGCCATATAGTATGCTGTGGATTCCGTTACTGCTCTGCTGATATGGTAGTATCTGAGTCTGACAGACACAGACATCCCCGTTTGGGTCTCTGGTCTCTGAATGAGACAAATTAACTGAAGCTGCTACTGACCAGCCGGGCTGCTCCTCTTTATTTTTACAGAGCAGACACAAAGAGACGCACAGATCTGCTCCAGAGCTCTGTGTGTTTGAGCCTGAACCATAGAGACTGTTAACGTCACGGGAACACGGGAACTTAAACTTTGTGTTGCCTACAACAACTAGGCTAATGACATTCAAGGCTACAATAAAAACATCCTGGGCTGAAGCCCTGCAAAAATGACCTGGTTAATATTGGTGCACATACTGGAACTACTTAGACTGACCAACACAGGATTTCCAGCGTATGACTATTTTAGAAAAAGAAAATAATAAAAAAGTCCACATGGGATTTGTATTTGATGCGCTGGGTTTAACCAATCATTGTACTTCCACCTACCAATGAAACGAGTCCTAGCCAATCAGATGCAAAGTAGGGCGGTTCTTTGACGAAAAGCGAGTCTGCGGTGTGGTCGCAACGGTAACGACAAAATTATGAATGTACTTGCTCTCTTCTTTGATGATGACCTGGCAAAAGTGACGACACCACATCTAGCTAGTTTTGATTCCACTGTAAGATTTTGATATTATTATTGCAATATGTCATCTACATTGACACTTAATTTAAAATATGGTTGGAAGAAGTAAGAATGTATCCAAAACTCTTTACTTTTTAGAAAGTGTGACTTTTATTATTGTGTAATGTAAGGACTTTAACAGTTTATCAGGTGCCCCAATTGTTGTGCTTTTGTGTTTTTGTACAATATCATACAAACCTGTTCATGACAATGCATTGAACTTATTTAGTATGTTTTACTCTTTTATAATTTTGTGTACAGATAATAAACTACATACTATTTGTTTATCTTTATTTAATATGAGTTTTATTTTTGGTGTTTTAGTGGGGGGCATGCTAGCTTGTAGGATGTGATGTGCAGCAGTTATTTAGGTATTTTCTTGAATTAAAAGTCTGTTTTTTAACAAAAATGAGAATGTCTGCCTTTGATTAACTCACTGCATTAAAGCAAGGCATGGCAGCTCTGTTTGGACAGCACATCTCAAACACAGAGGCAATTCAAAGTGTTTTAAAACAATAAGGGAGGATAAAATAAACTAAGATAGAATAATCATTTTTAAAATAGATCAAATAACATGCCAGATGGTAATGTTTCCAGTCAGGATGCTTTCTATTGCTCCTCTGTAAAAAATAATAACTTGGCAGGGGACTTTTGCTTTCTAAAGTTTCCTTAACTATCTTTTTCCAAACTTTGAACACTAACAATAAGATCCGTTTTCTTGAGAACTCTGGGCATGTGTCGACAGAGTTCTCAAGAAAAATCAAAGTAAAATAGAGTGAGGGCTTATCTGGGTGCCTGCTAGTAAAATTCCTGTTTTTTTAACAGTGTCTGACATATCTGGAGTGGATCACTGTTTATCACATTCACTGAACCAGATGAGCCAGAAGATTGGTGTTTTATGTTTGTATTGTATACATATGTTTTTGTCTTTTTGAAGCACTTTAAGCACCACATGGGATTTGTATTTGATGCGCTGGGTTTAACCAATCATTGTACCTCCACCTACCAATGACACAAGTTCTAGCCAATCAGATGCAAAGTAGGGCAGTTCTTCGCCAAAAAGCAAGTCTATGGTTCCCTGAGTCAGTTTGTGACAGAGTCAAGAAGTCTGTTAATGGTCACAAGGCCAGGAAGATTTGTGTTTCATGCTTGTATTATATACATATGTTTTTGTCTTTTTGAAGCACTTTAAGCACCAGAAAAGTGCTATATAAATGAAATCAACTTGAAACTTATGGTCTGATCTTTTTAATTTTTAAGAGCTACATAAAAATGTTTGGTTTGATGTTATGTTATTGCTTTATGTTCTTCAGCTGTTTTGCCCCCCACTTTTTTGATACAGTTGTATTAGGCATACCCATTCTACTACTGCTTGTTTCCAGCAGGTGCAGCCTTTGTAGACAAACACTGGATAATTAAAGCAGAACTGCATCATTGAAATGCTGTTGAAATAATGTGAAATATATATAGATTTAATTTAGGTTTATTGTAATAGACAAAAACACATATCTTAAATATAACTGTGCATTAACTACAATTACACAGTTTATCACAGAAAACCTCTGTCAATTCACCTCTTTTAAAATCCCAATAACAAAGTTAATCATGCACACCACTGTTTCCCAAAAACATACAAATCATGTGTTCAAAGCTGACTCAGATCTTACATGTCTGGTGTAATGTAACACTTGTGAGAGTGACGCTACGTTCTTAATTGAAACAGGCAGGAAACTTCTGGTTAATGACCAAAGTACCCACATTGCACAACAACAAGTGTCCAATGTGGTTATTGTTTTTTGCACATAGAAATATAATTCCTTACTCTGGTAAAAGGCAAAAGCTTTA
This sequence comes from Perca fluviatilis, assembly GCF_010015445.1. Classification (NCBI taxonomy): domain Eukaryota; kingdom Metazoa; phylum Chordata; class Actinopteri; order Perciformes; family Percidae; genus Perca; species Perca fluviatilis. The sequence goes on from NC_053130.1 coordinate 4,445,439, forward strand.
TTTACAGCACTTGATGCCAAACGTTCACACAGTTCCTAGAGTGTGTTTTAATGTGCTTTATTTCTCGAGACTAGTAGTAGAACGGTATGTCATGAATGCAGAAGTTGGGCTGCAGGCTCCCAAAGGTGCAGTCAGACGTGGCCATAGCACAGCGGCCGCAGTGGCAGCTCAAAGCCACGGGGTAGGTGACGGTCGGGTCCACGCCGGGAGAACAGTCAGGGAGCTTAAAGGTCTTGTAGTACAAGTCCTGGTACATGCACACATTCTGGTACACGTTGCTGAACGCTATCTTAAAGACAGGGTCCTGGAAGAGAGCAGACTTAGTGGGAAGTCATGGAAGACAAAAAGAATGTAATGTCCGCAACACTGCTTTAAACTCCCATATTTAATATAAAGTGCAACGTTTCGACCCAACTGGGTCTTCTTCAGGCAAACGGTGAACACATCCAAAGTACCGCAATGCTTCTCTTGACACGTATTGCCGTTTAGTTGAGAATGATGTAAAAGGTCTATTAAAAAAGAAGAAAGAATATAAAGTGTATAATAATTTGTCTGAGGAAAGATAAGCTGTAATGGATTTGAGTAAGGATAACAGGATTGTGGTTAGGCCTGCTGATAAGTGGGGTGCTGTTGTCTTGCAAAATGTTTTGGATTATGAAAATGAAATCAAAAGACAACTAAGTGATTTAACATTCTATGAGAAATTAGCCTCTGATCCTACCAATAGGTTGAAGATTCAGGTACATTCCCAACTAGAACATCACTTCAATAATGGAGAGTTTGACAAAAATGGCTTTGAGTTTCTTAAGGTTGAACATCCAGTGATCCCTGTTATCTACACACTTTCTAAAATACACAAAGGTTTAGATATCCCTCTGAAAGGAAGACATATTGTTAGTGGGGTTGGTAGCCTAACAGAAAATATATCTGCTTATGTTGACTACTTCATTAAATCAGAAGTGGTCACCCTTCCCTCTTTTATACGTGACTCTATTGATTTTATCAATTCACTGAAAACCTTTGATGTTACCTCTGACAACTTGCTGTTGGCTACTTTTGATGTTCAGAGTTTGTACACAAATATTCCACATGATGGTGTTCTGGAAGCAGTCCAGTATTTTCTTTCTTTAAATCAGGCTGAGCCAAAACCCAGTATTGACTGCATATTAGACTTGGCTAATATAGTTCTGACTAATAACTTTTTTCGTTTTCAAGATGACTTCTATATACAAAAAAAAAGGCACTGCCATGGGAAGTAAGATGGCTCCTAATTATGCCTGCTTATATATGGGTCTCTTTGAAAATCAATTTGTGTTGCATCAGAGTAATCCATTTTACTCAAAGATCTTATTCTACAAGCGGTTTATTGATGATATATTTCTGATAATTGACTGCACAGTAGATGAATTAATGGGCTTCTATGAGTATCTTAATGCTTGTAATGAACATCTGAAATTTACTTTGGAATATGATAAACACTGCATCAGTTTCCTGGATATTCAGGTATACAAAGAGGGTACAACAATAAAAACTGATTTGTTTCGTAAGCCCACTGATCGCAACACTATATTACATGGGGATAGTTTTCATCCCAGACCTTTGGTCAAAAGTCTTCCGATCAGTCAGTTTCATTGTGTGCGCAGAATATGCAGCGACAATACATCTTATTCAACACAGGCTGTAGACTTGACAAAAAGATTCCTCAATAGAGGCTATAAACAAGACTGGGTTGATTCGGCAAAAAAACGATTTGATCAGACAACACAAGAGGAGTGTCTTCGACCAAAAAAGAGCCCTAAGGATCTAAATAAGTCCCCTTTATGCTGTGTTAAATATTCCCCACTGGTGATAGAATTCAGAAAATCTGTCTATAAACATTGGCACATTATTGATTCGGACCCTAGTTTAATGAAAGTTTTTCCAGAAAAACCTAAGCTTATCTTTAAGGCGTGCTCCTAATTTAAGAGATCGCTTAGTTAAAAATGACATATGTCCGCAACCCACAACTTCCTTTCTTAGCATGCCTGATGGTAACTATAAATGTGGTAGTTGCGCCCAGTGTTCGTATACGCACAAATGTAAAAGCTTTAATCATCCACACACTGGCAAATTAACATCTATTCGCGGTGCAATTACATGTAGCACCACACATGTTATTTATCTAATTAGCTGCCCATGTGGTTTAGCTTATGTGGGTAAAACTATGAGAGCGATACGGACCAGAATCAGTGAACACAGAAGCACCATTAGAACAGGGGATGAGCGCAGCCCTGTAGCGGCTCATTTTAAACAGGCAGGGTATAATGTCAGCGCCCTTAGATATATAGGGGTGGAGCGAGTCAACAAACCTCCTAGAGGGGGAGACCAGGATAAAAGGCTCCTCCAACAGGAAACCTTTTGGATTCATTATCTAAACACAATGTCTCCTCATGGCCTTAATGAAGAATTTGATATAAAACCATTTTTATAAAAAATGTTGTTAGATATTGTTTGTTTCTTATATAAAATATTGGATGATATTGTCTGTTTGCGTAAGTACTAATGCAGCAGATTTTATGAATATGTGGGGTAATGTTCATTCATTTCTCAACTGTTTGTGGTAACTTTATATGGAATTGTTTTCCTCTTGAATGTTTATTTCTTTCTCTTTTCTCTTTTCTCTTTTCTCTTTTCTCTTTTCTCTTTTCCCCTTTTCCCTTTTTCTCCAGTTTTGTGCATGGTAACATCATGTGTCTCTTTGGATATATTGTATTTTAAAAAAGCCCCCTCAGAGGTGTATAGTCCAGGTGCCAGAAAGTAGAAATCCTGTCCAGCAGCTGTCCCAACCATCACTAAACCAGCTCCTCTACCAGGTAGATGAGCTCGTTAGTGAAAACACCTGTTCTAGATGTAGAGGCAGATCCAAAAACATGGCAGGATTTTTACTTTCTGGCACCTGGACTATACACCTCTGAGCCCCCCCCCCCTCTTTTGAGATGTATATGGTGAAACAGTTTATGAAAATGTCATGGGTGGGGCTTTTTTGGGCCGCTCACACCTAATCAGACTAATTGAAGCCAGATGGTGTATTAGCTGAATGTGAGCCCTACATATATCCCTTCATATGTGTTCACCATTTGCCTGAAGAAGATCCAGTTGGGTCGAAACGTTGCATTTTATATTAAATATGGGAGTTTAAAGCAGTGTTGCGGACATTACATTCTTTTTGTTTCAAGTACTTTCATTTGTCCTGCACCTGCCAGAAGGTGGGATGTGCACACAGTTACTTTTATAAAAAAAAGTCATGGAAGACAACATGGTGATATTCATTTCCTTTTTTATTTTCTTGGTTTATTTTTTCATTTTTTTCTTTTTTAATTTCAGTTTTGATTCTTTTTATTCCACATTCCTATTTAGTCACATGTTTATTATTCATGTTATCACTTAATACTACCTCATATTTGTCTTATTCTCATATCATCTTTTATTTTAGCTTCATTTATATTTTAAATTGTTTAAATTGCTCTTTCATGTTTTATGTAAATATATTATTTACATTACATGTTTGATGATATGTAAACCTTCAATAAGCTCATCAAAACAATCAAAACAGCAACATATTAAACAGACTTAACATGCATGTGCTGATTACTAGGCCTACTTGTGGTGTTTTATCAATTACAACCCCCCTCCCCCCTCCCCCCCGCACAACTTCATGTTCATACTCATTTCATCTCTCTTCCTTGGAAGAGGAGGCGTGGATTATTGTCAACCTACTGCATGTTATGTAACTTTACCATATTTATTGTAGACTGTTTGGATGCAGAGGACAAAACATCAGACATTGGTGTAGGGAACTCATTCAGTGACTTCAGCTGTCAAAGGTAAATTTGGTGACATTTTATTACATAGATTGTTTAAAAAGGTAAAGACATTGTAAACAGTCATGAAAATGATTATGTAACCTTTAACAAGCAGACAGCTGTGGACTGTACTGTGTTTAAACCAACTATATTTCATTTGGGTGTTTCCCTGTCTTACCTTAAATTGTAAGACTTATGGATATGTGATTGTGTAACAAAGACAGAAAATGTAGTTTAAGAAACTGGCTAAAAAAGATATAAGTATGCAAAATCAAGTACAATTAGCTAAAGGACAAATGAGAGAAGAAAAATGAAATAGAGCATGCACAATTAATGGGAAATTAAACAACAAGAATTAGAACTACTGTGTAAACATTTCAGAAATGTAGTCCATATCAATAACGTGTTAACAAAGGCTATTTCTTACAAATGTTGTATGTATGTATGTTCTGAAACATAATTAATTCACGGAAAGATATTTGGGAAATAATGATAATGATAACAATAATGAGCTTAGATATGTAAAATAGTTTTGTGTGTCGTGAAAATACGATGATTGAGGTTATGTCATGTAACCCAAGACAGGTTACAGTCATTTACTGATTCAGTTAGAGATGTTTAGTGAAATAAGAAAATTAATATTTACACAAAAGATAATGCAGATGGTTTATCAAGTGGATTAATCAGTCAAATATTAAGGAAGTTTAATACTGAAAGCAATACCCATTTTGTTTTAGATGCTTCGATCTGTGAGTATTCTATATATGTATACTACATGTGTGTGAACTGAACAATGTTAGATAGATATTAAACAACATGTTTCACGTCTCTTTTTATAACCTGATCTCCTAAACAGGTTTCACTCTGAAGAATGGGAGAGGTCTACGTTAACAACACTTTACAGGACATGAGCCATGATTACAACAGCACCTTCAACAACTTTGACTTTGAAAAAATAAAATCTATCCTATTTGTGGTGACATGCATAATCATCTGTATTGGACTTCCTTTGACCCTGGTGGCCATCTATGCTCTTTATTCTCTGGTACGTACATTATGACTGAGATCTATTTGTGTAAAGTGTCTGTCTGTAAAGGATCTTGATCTGAGTTGGGGGCCACATGTCAGGGGGCTGGGGTGAAATATTTTCATGACCTAAACATTTACAGGAATAATGAACTGCATAGTTAAAATGTACATGAAGCTGATTGGACCCTGCAGACATATTTGGGAGGAGTTCAGAACATGTTTACAACTGCTTTCTTTACTTTAACCAATGTTTTCCTGCAGGTGCGAAAGGATCATGTTGCTCCGATCTACGTCATCAACCTTCTCATTTCCGAACTCATTCAGTTCAGCTGCATGATCGGTCGTGTGGCACCACATGAGGACAAGAATATATATACCATAGGCACACTTATTTACTACTCCAGTCTGATGTCCAGTGTTTACTTCATGGTGTGCATTGCCCTGGAAAGGTATCTGTCTATCCAGAATGTGTGTATCTACTTCTGTGTCTGACCATTGTATTACTATATCATTCTGAAGCTGTGTCTTACATCTTGTATTACAGGTATTTGGTCATCGCCTGCCCACTGTGGTACCGCTTCAGACGAACCATCAAGATCTCTGTGGTGGTCTGTGTCCTGGTCTGGGTTTTTACTCATTTATTTTTCTTTACTTCTTATTTTTGGCATGTTCCAAATTTTATAATGAATATCACTTTGTTCATGTTTTTCCTCCATCCCCTCCCACTGCTCATATTCTTTCTGGTTGGGACCCTTAAAGCCCTGTCTGCTTCCATCTCAGTTCCAGCTGATGAAAAACGTCGAATTGTGGCAATGTTGGTCCTGGTGCTGCTTATTCACACGCTGCTGTTCCTGCCCATGATCATCCTGCTTCTGAAAGAACTTCACAGATTTGACATGACCCTCTACATCCTGTGTGATGTGTTTCTTAAGTTGAGTCCTCTTGCAGACTTAGTTCTGTATGTTTTCATGAGGAAAGGGGCCATAGACAAGCTTTTGGCCTCTGTGTGTTGTTGCAGAATGGACAGCAATGATGTCAGCAGTTCAACAATATGAATGATGACAACATGTCCACAGTCAGCTTCATGTAGGCAGAGAAAGAGAGAGAGAGAGAGAGAGAGAGAGAGAGAGAGAGAGAGAGAGAGAGAGATAGAAAGGGGGAGAAACAGAAGAAGACATGTAGGTAAATAGAAAGGATAGAGACAACACAGATTCTGTCTTCTACTGATATGGTTTCCAATAAGACACCTAACTGTTGATGTAAGCCATCTTTTGTAGGAGTTGGGTCTGCACCAATCACTCTTCTCTTTGCAACTTTGGATCTATCATCCTCTCCGACACACCTGTGTCATGTTATAGATGTGCAAAGTATTTGTCCGTTCATAACCACTTTAATCGTCATCAAGACACACGGTAGAGTGAACCAAGTTAATGGAATGTTGTCAAGAGAAAACTGATTTGCGTTTTAAGACCAGTTCGTTTTTACCTGCATAATTTAATACAACTCAAATATGAACAATCACTGTTCGTGCCATACAAACAAAAATAAAACTCTTTTTAAGATCGCTTATTTGATCTCAATTTGTTTAACTCCAGTTTTTGAACTCTTATCAATCAGAGCCCGGACTTAAAAAAACATTCTATTTAATAATGATGAGCAACACTCTTGCATTTAAATTTCTTCATATGGTTTATGCAGCTTATGGTGTCTGTCGATCTATGAGTCTCATATGTCTCTTCATATTGTTCATATTGTGGCTAAATCTTCTCCTACAAACATTGTGACCAAATGGTTTCTCTCCTGTGTGGACTCTCATGTTCTCCTGCATTGTGTTCTTGGAACTAAATGGACTAATTGATGAATGGTCTAATGGTTTCAGCTGTACTTGTATAAACTGTTGGGTAGTTTAATATGTAACAAAAATTTAATTTGATAAACTCTTTATTTGTTTTGTTTGTACCAATTTCTAATCTAATTCATAATGTCACTACATTTTTTTTAGAAAGATTTTGTCAACGTAGAAAGTGGCATGAAAAGAAAAAAAAAAAAAAGTAAACTACAAGTACTTCACATTTGTAATTAAGTACAGATGTTAAGTAAATGTACTTAGTTACATTCCACCACTGACCCCAGAGATGTTGTACCCCAGGGCTTAAAGTACTCCGACCTGGTGCCGGTGTTGTGTTGAAAACAGACTGCCTGCCGAAATATGACTGCTCGTCACTAGAGGGCGATGTTGGTCATGTTGTCCTGATATCCAATCCAAGAGTAAATAAAATGTTATTACAAAAGTGACAATAGCTGTCCCAATTTTTGAGCTGGGAAATATTTGTCACGAGTTTACATGAGAAACAGATAGGACATACATTAGATTACATACATACACACATTTATCATGGATAAAGACACGCACAAAGGTATTCTCTGATACTTATCAAGTGGTGAGTATCCAGAGGGATAAAAACATATTGTCAAATATCTGAATATTGCTAAACTGCAAGCACTTTAATATTGTTCTTATAATATTGTAATATTTTGAGAAAAAGAAAGTTATAGCCTAATGTTACAAGAATAAAATCCCAATACTTTAAGAAAAAAACACCTGCCATATAGTATGCTGTGCATTCCGTTACTGCTCTGCTGATATGGTAGTATCTGAGTCTGACAGACACAGACATCCCCGTTTGGGTCTCTGGTCTCTGAATGAGACAAATTAGCCCTGCAAAAATGACCTGGTTAATATTGGTGCACATACTGGAACTACTTAGACTGACCAACACAGGATTTCCAGCGTATGACTATTTTAGAAAAAGAAAATAATTAAAAAGTCCACATGGGATTTGTATTTGATGCGCTGGGTTTAACCAATCATTGTACTTCCACCTACCAATGAAACGAGTCCTAGCCAATCAGATGCAAAGTAGGGCGGTTCTTTGACGAAAAGCGAGTCTGCGGTGTGGTCGCAACGGTAACGACAAAATTATGAATGTACTTGCTCTCTTCTTTGATGATGACCTGGCAAAAGTAACGACACCACATCTAGCTAGTTTTGATTCCACTGTAAGATTTTGATATTATTATTGCAATATGTCATCTACATTGACTCTTAATTTAAAATATGGTTGGAAGAAGTAAAAATGTATCCAAAACTCTTTACTTTTTAGAAAGTGTGACTTTTATTATTGTTTAATGTAAGGACTTTAACAGTTTATCAGGTGCCCCCCCCCAATTGTTGTCCTTTTGTGTTTTTGTACAATATCATACAAACCTGTTCATGACAATGCATTGAACTAATTTAGTTTGTTTTACTCTTTTATAATTTTGTGTACAGATAATAAACTACACTACATACTATTTGTTTATCTTTATTTAATATGAGTTTTATTTTTGGTGTTTTAGTGGGGAGCATGCTAGCTTGTAGGATGTGATGTGCAGCAGTTATTTAGGTATTTTCTTTAAGTTAAATTAAAAGTCTGTTTCTTAACAAAAATGAGAATGTCTGCCTTTGATTAACTCACTGCATTAAAGCAAGGCATGGCAGCTCTGTTTGGACAGCACATCTCAAACACAGAGGCAATTCAAAGTGTTTTAAAACAATAAGGGAGGATAAAATAAATGAAGATAGAATAATCATTTTTAAAATAGATCAAATAACATGCCAGTTTGTAATGTTTCCAGTCAGGATGCTTTCTATTGCTCCTCTGTAAAAAATAATAACTTGGCAGGGGACTTTTGCTTTCTAAAGTTTCCTTAACTATCTGTTTTCAAACTTTGAACACTGACAATAAGATCCGTAAATCATCCTTTTAATTCTGAATAACAGCAGAACAGCAATAATAGGTATCTAGTCATCAGAGAGCTGTATAGTAACGAAGTAGAACTACTTCACTACTCTACTTAAATACTAAAAGGCTGTATCTGTACTCTACTGGAGTATTATTTTTTTCTCCTACTTCCACTTTTACTTGAGTACATATTTTCGATGAATGAAATACTTTTACTCCAATAGATTTTTTATGTGCTGCATAGTTACTCGTTACTGTTGTGAATTCCTCACGCTACGGAGACTGTGTAGGTTACAGTGTGTGTACGTTAGTTACGTAATTTACGTAAGAAATCCCCGAGATCGCGTTGTGTTTCTTTTCATTACGGTCACCCGTTCAGAAGTTAGAGACGATGTAAGTTTGTACTCTTTCTATTTAGCCATTGTTGCAGCATATTAAACTATTCCTGAGTTGTTTCAGTCTGCAGTGAGTACTGAATGTTAACCGTTTGACCGTGTGATGTGGAGCTGCTAGTTTATCTGTGTGTTGCTAGCTTGCTAACTTTTCCTAAACCAACTTTTCCATAAACATTTAAACATTTAAAAACAACAATTAAAAAATATTTTTGTTGCATCTCTTTTCGGTGTTGTAATTTGTAGATGTCCCTAAGCACTCGTCTTACAGCAGCAACAACAACAGCAGAGAGCAGAAGCCAGCAGGCAAGTGTTATTTACATAAACTTCTGGTGTACTTACAAACTTTCCAATCCATCGTTTTATGAGAGCATAACCTATATATACTAGTGTAGACGTTTGGTATCATTTCGGGCATTATTAGTGGGGTCATTTAAGAGATACAAACGTGGGTCCATTAGCCCCGCGCTAAGCTATTCAGCGGCTAACGCTACTCTACGCTAACTCGCCCAATGTTAGACCCAGGTGAAAAAAGCTTCTGGGGTGGGTGTTTGGCTCGAGGTCATGGTGCAAAGGACCCTAGGGTGAATTACTCCGAACCATCACTTTAAGTGTTGTGCTTAAAGAGCACTTCTACTCAAGTCACTTTTTTGATTGAGCACTTGTACTTTTACTCAAGTATGGGTCTCTAGTACTTTATACACCTCTGCTAGTCATAGAGATGGTATGAGGAAGTAAAAACCGTTTGGTGTGCATATGTCGACAGAGTTCTCAAGAAAAAACAAAGTAAAATAGAGTGTGGGATTATCTGGGTGCCTGCTAGTCAACTTCCTGTTTTTTGTGGTGTCTGACCAGCCTGGTCTCACAGAATTCTGTGAAATGATCACAAACTGTTAACACTGCATTCCGTGGTGGTGGCAGGGAATGTGTGAAAATTCTGCGTGGCCTCCACGGAAAACAATGCCAATGTAAAGTTAATGAGAAGATGATGTAGCATTAAGAGCGACTATGGTAGTTTTGGGACCATGCAGTGGGTTAAAACTGATTTTAAACCAAAAGGACACAGCCTCAGAACATCTGCCTCTGAAAGACAAAAGACCATGTGGTCGTTTCTGAACAAAGAAAAGGCCTGCATGTAGACTTTAGAGCCTTTAGTTCACACTTAGGTGTTACCTCCACATGGGGAGGGTTCAACTGGCCAAAAACTCTAAAAACTATAGGCTTGTAGTTCACACCTTCAAGAACACTCTGATCTGCCATTGGTTCCTGGGACCATAAAACAGCATGGAGCCAGGTCAGGGGACCTGATCTATAAATAGCCTGAGCACCCAAAAATCCATTGTCTTCCGTTTGCAACCCAGTTCCTGAAAGGATGCACGCAGGCATCTGCTTTAAATAGCTTCATCTTCCCGAAAAGTGAACTATTTCGGAGTTCATGTAAGCACCATTGGACTCTGTGAAGTGGACCAGTATTTCAAATCTGTAGAAGAGAACACTGTTTCGTCACCCCCTCTCCTCCTCGCACTCTCTCTCTCTCTCTCTCTCTCTTTTTTTTTTTTTTTTTTTTCTCTCACACACACACACACACACACACACACACACACACACACACAGACACACAATCTCACCACATGCTGGTTTGTTTTTGCTTTTGTTGTAGTTTTGTAAAAGGGTATATAGGTTTGATGATTGAAGGATTATTGATTGGCCATTGGTCATTTTGAAGTTAATAAATTCTACTATACTTTAAATAGTTGTCTGTGATTGATTTGTGTATTTGTTGTAATAATTGCTGGTTGAACACAGGTAGTGCTCGAATTCACCCCTCTTGGTTCCTTTAAAGAATACCAGATAGATTTGAAATGCCCGAAAATCTGCTTAGGGAGGTTGGTTGGGGTGGTGGATGGGTCAAACAACACAGGACTGTGACCCAGGAGACAGGGGATTGTGTCCCGTTGTTCTTTTACTTAACCCAACTGTCCCGTTTGTAAGCCCACCCACGACCTTTTCCTTAACTTAAGGGGCTGTATCCATTTCACGGAATTCTTCCGTGGGCCCATCACAGAATTTTCAGTGAATCTGCCACAGATTTAGAGTTAAGGGGCTGTGTTCATTCACGGAATTCTGTGAGATCAGGTTGGTCTGACATATCTGGAGCAGATCACTGTTTGTCACATTCACTGAGTCAGTTTATGAAAGAGTCAAGAAGTCTGATAATGTTCACAAGGCCAAGAAGATTTGTGTTTCATGTTTGTATTGTATACATATGTTTTGGTCTTTTTGAAGCACTTTGTGTTTTAAATTTTTAAGAGCTACATAAAAATGTTTGGTTTGATGTTATGTTATTGCTTTATGTTCTTTCAGCTGTTTTGCCCCCCACTTTTTGGATACAGTTGTATTAGGCATACCCATTCTACTACTGTTTGTTTCCAGCAGGTGCAGCCTTTGTAGTCAAACACTGGATAATTAAAGCAGAACTGCATCATTGAAATGCTGTTGAAATAATGTGAAATATACATAGATTTAATTTAGGTTTATTGTAATAGACAAAAACACCTATCTTAAATATAACTGTGCATTAACTTATAGAATTACACAGTTCATCACAGAAAACCTCTGTCAATTCACCTGTTTTAAAACCCCAATAACAAAGTTAATCATGCACACCACTGTTTCCCAAAAACATACAAATCATGTGTTCAAAGCTGACTCAGATCTTACATGTCTTGTGTAATGTAATACTCATAAGAGAGGAACTGCATACTTGCTGGAAACAGGCAGGAAACATTGAACATCAACAAGTGTTCAATGTGGTTATTTGTTCGTTGCACATAGAAACATAATTCCTTTTCTCTGGTAAATGGCAAAATCTTTATTTAGATCACTTGATGCTAAACGTTCACACAGTTCCTAGAGTGGGTTTTAATGTGCTTTATTTCTCGAGACTAGTAGTAGAAAGGTATGTCATGAATGCAGAAGTTGGGCTGCAGGCTCCCGAAGGTGCAGTCAGACGTGGCCATACTTAGTGGGAAGTCATGGAAGACAACATCTTGATATTCATTTCCTATTTTATTTTCTTGGTTTATTTTTTTTTTTTGCTATTTTAATTTCAGTTTTGGTTCTTTTTATTCCACATTCCCATTCAGTCACATGTTAATTATTCATTTTATCACTTAATACTACCTCATATCTGTCTTATTCTCATATCAAATAATTGTAGCTGTGTTTATATTTGAAATTGCTTAAATTACTTTTTAATGTTTTATGTAAATATATTATTTTACATCATATGTTCGATGATATGTAAACCTTCAATAAGCTCATCAAAACAATCAAAACAGCAACATATTAAATTAGCATGCATGTGCTGATTACTACTTGTGGTGTTTTATCAACTACAACCCCCTCCCCCTCACTGCTTCATGTTCATACTCATTTCATCACTCTTCCTTCAAAGAGGAGGCGTAGATTATTACAACCTACTGCATGTTATGTAACTTTACCATATTTATTGTAGACTGTTTGGATGCAGAGGACAAAACATCAGACATTGGTGTAGGGAACTCATTCAGTGTCTTCAGCTGTCAAAGGTAAATTTGGTGACATTTTATTATATAGATTGTTTGAAAAGGTAAAGACATTGTAAATAGTCATGAAAATGATTATGTAACCTTTAACAAGCAGACAGCTGTAGACTGTACTGTGTTTAAACCAACTATATTTCATTTGGGTTTTTCCCTGTCTTACCTTAAATTGTAAGCCTTATGGATATGTGATTGTGTAACAAAGACAGAAAATGGAGTTTAAGAAACCGGCTAAAAAAGATAATCCTGCAAAATCAAGTATAGTTAGCTAAAAGAAAAATGAGAGAAGAAAAATGGGATAGACCATGCAGAATTAATTGGAAATTAAACAACAAGAAGTAGAACTACTGTGTAGATATTTCAGAAATGTAGTCCATATCAATAACGTGCTTACAAAGGCTATTTCTTACAAATGTTGTATGTATGTATGCTCTGAAACATCATTATTTCACGGAAAGATATTTAGGAAATAATGATATTGATAACAATAATGAGCTTAGATATGCAAAATAGTTTTGTGTGTCTTGAAAATACGATGACTGACGTTATGTTATGTAACCAAAGACAGGTTACAGTCATCAGTTAGAGATGTTTAGTGAAATAACAAAATATAATACAGATGGTTTATCAAGTGGATGAATCAGTCTCATCAAAACCAGAGGGCAGAGGGGCATTCAACAAGTAGTGGGACATCAGTAACAAAGACAGGCTAAATGTCCTAAACAAATGGACATTAACATTAATCATTATATTAAATTACTGAAACATGGAATACATTTCTATTCATCATGTAGCAAGGATGGCTTTTTTGCACAAGTATAGAAAACGGTAATTTACACAGCTCTTTGAGTAGCTCATATGTTTACTCTACATTTGTCTTTAATTGTTTTAACGCTGTGCTTGTTCTGTAAAGATACTTTGACTTTTGACTTGGACCAGAACTTGTGCTATCTGCTTAAATATCATAAGCAGATAGGGTAACAAATATTAAGGAAGTTTAACACTGAGAGCAATACACATTTTGTTTGAAATGACTTGTTGTGTGAGTATTCTATATATGTATACTACATGTGTGTGAACTGAACAATGTTAGGTAGATATTAAACAACATGTTTCACGTCTCTTTTTATAACCTGATCTCCTAAACAGGTTTCACTCTGAAGAATGGGAGAGGTCTACGTTAACAACACTTTACAGGACATGAGCCATGATTACAACAGCACCTTCAACGACCTTGAGTTTGAAAAAATAAAATTCATCAAGTATGTGATGATATGCATAATCAGCTGTATTGGAATTCCTTTGACCCTCGTGGCCATCTATGCTCTTTATTCTCTGGTACGTATATTATGACTGAGATCTATTTGTGTAAAGTCTCTGTCTGTAAAGGATCTTGATCTGAGTTGGGGGCCACATGTCAGGGGGCTGGGGTGAAGTATTTTAATGACCTATACATTTACAGGAATAATGAACTGCATAGTTCAAATGTAAATTAAGCTGATTGGACCCTGCAGACATATTTGGGAGGAGTTCAGAACATGTTTACAACTGCTTTCTTTACTTTAACCAATGTTTTCCTGCAGGTGCGAAAGGATCATGTCGCTCCGATCTACGTCATCAACCTTCTCATTTCTGACCTCATTCAGTTCTGCTGCATGATCGGTCGTGTGGCACCACATGAGGACAAGAATACAACTAGAATTATCAGTTCTATCTACAACTCTAGTCTGATAGCCAGTGTTGGCTTCATGCTGTGCATCGCCCTGGAAAGGTACCTATCTATCCAGAATGTGTGGAGCTACTTCTGTGTCTGACCATTGTATTACTATATCATTCTGAAGCTGTGTCTTACATCTTGTATTACAGGTATTTGGTCATCGCCTGCCCACTGTGGTACCACTTCAGACGAAACATCAAGATCTCTGTGGTTGTCTGTGTCCTGGTCTGGATAATTTCTCTTGCCATTGGCTCCACTTTTGTATTTGGGTATTTTTCAGAAATCCCAGTAACCATCTTAGCCATATTTTTCCTCCTTCCCCTCCCACTGCTCATATTCTTTCTGGTTGGGACCCTTAAAGCCCTGTCTGCTTCCATCTCAGTTCCTGCTGATGAAAAACGTCGAATTCTGGCAATGTTGGTCCTGGTGCTGCTTATTTACACGCTGCTGTTCCTGCCCAGAATCATCAGGTTTCACATAGTTGACATGACCCTCTACATCCTGTCTTATGTGTTTCTTAAGTTGAGTCCTCTTGCAGACTTAGTTCTGTATGTTTTCATGAGGAAAGGGGCCATAGACAAGCTTTTGGCCTCTGTGTGTTGTTGCAGAATGGACAGCAATGATGTCAGCAGTTCAACAGTATGAATGATGACAACATGTCCACAGTCAGCTTCATGTAGGCAGAGAGAGAGAGAGAGAGAGAAAGGGGAGAAACAGAAGAAGACATGTAGGCAAATAGAAAGGATAGAGACAACAACTATTATGTCTTCTACTGATATGGTTTTCAATAAGACACCTAACTGTTGATGTAAGCCATCTTTTGTAGGAGTTGGGTCTGCGCCAATCACTCTTCTCTTTGCAACTTTGGATCTATCACCCTCTCCGACACACCTGTGTCATGTTATAGATGTGCAAAGTATTTTGCGTATGACTATTTTAGAAAAAAAATAGTCTGAAGCTGAAGCACCCCTAAAAATCATCTCAGCACCCCTGAAAATAAAGTCTTCATCATTGTGATTCTGTGAAATCGTTTAGTGCTCAAACGTTATTACTTTTGCAAACCTGATTTTAGCGATGGAATAGGATAAATGACGACAGGCTCAGCTCAGTTGTAGCCTAAAGTCAACAGCCTGTCTGTGATTCACTGGACGAGGGCACCTCAGCCGACTGTTTGGGGAATTCGGTCGTCAGAGTATGGCTACTTTCAACCACTGAAAAGGTATGGCTAATGGAGTGAAAATTAAATCTAATCGAATGAACACGTTAAGTAGGCTACAGGTGTAGTATTTGTGGAACCAGTCTGTGATCCCTGATCACAATGATAGTAATTATATCTGAATTAGCCTAGCTTATTCACCACGGAGTCCAATTTTGTTTTGAAACGTTAGACAAAATTGCTAACTGTAGGCATGTGTAGCTTAGGAGTAGCCTACAACAAGTTTTTAAAGTTTGCTATTAATAGCCTGCCGTAACGGCTTGAGCACCGCTAAAAATAGCCTATGCTACAGTTACCTCCCTACCAGACACTTTCTTATTTTTAACTGTCAATGCCAATGAAAAATAAATAATTCGACCTGACGGATCATCATACTCATTCATATCAGAACTGATACACTGGAACAACAAACCCTGACCCACAGTTTCCCCATAGATGGATATACGTTTCTTTTTTTAAAGAAAACAGCCAGGTTCAGGAGAGAAAGTATAAGATAAGCCTTTAACATTATCCCACTGCACTGAACAGCAACCCCATATTCACATAGGTTATAAATAGGTGAATGTATAACCTTTGGTAGCCTACACGATACATTCTCTGTTGATTAGTTGATTACATTTGCCTTCTGGTTGACAGCACAAAGAAGTGGGGAGAATAGAGAGGGTGAAGGGCAGAGAGAGCAAGATTAACAAGGTGAGAAAATGGCTAGGTAGCCTATAAGACACATATATAGTAGGACTACTGTGTTTTGTTTTCTCTTTTATTTGAAGATTATTTTCTAGTTGATTACAAAATGTTTTGTATGTGATTGTCAGTGATATGAATGAGGGAGGGAGATGGAGGGAGAGAGGAGGATGGAGAGAGAGTGGACAAAGAGAGGGACCTGGAAGAACCAGGTGAGAAAGTGGACATATATTATACGGGCAAAAACACTTAAAATATTCCATTCACATTATATTTACATATGCATTTCATGGAGGACTAGGCTCTTAAGAAAAAGAGATGTTGGATTTTCCCCATCTGGTTCAGAGGCGTTATTAGATTAGATTATTCAGCTCAAAATTCTGGGTCCTCTAGAAAGGCATTTTCTATGGGCCCTTCCCTGCATCCACAGCTATTAATTCTAGCATCTTCTGGGGCCCTCCTCACATGAGGGCCCTGGGTTCTCAGTCCCCTTTTTCCCCCCAGTCCGACGCCCCTGGGTTTGTGTGCTGCAATAATCATGCTTTGTGGTTTACATCTTTTTTTCACAGCAGATGTCTTGAATCTGTTGATAGTTTGTCATAATTGCATGTCTCAATCTGTCTATTTCTTTCCCCAAAACTCACCAGAAGATTAAGGTTTTAAAAAAAAAAACTGGGCATGCTATCAACTTTTCATTAGGGGCTGAGCCCCCCCCCAAAGGTCAGATCCTAGAATCGCCCCTGGCTGCAGATGTAAATTAGCCAAAGGCTAATTCTGGTGCAGTGCATCAAATGGTCACATTTGTTTTAATTGCACATTGTCCCTTATAAATAAAATTGAAATTGAATTTGAAATATACATAGATTTAATTTAGTTTTATTGTAATAGACCAAAACACCTATCTTAAATGTAACTATGCATTAACTTCTACAATTATACAGTGTATTACAGAAAACCTCTGTCAATTCACCTGTTTTAAAACCCCAATTACAAAGTTAATCTTGCACACCACTGTTAACATACAAATAATGTATTCAAAGATGACTCAGATCTTACATGCATAATGTACAACACAGTCTCACTCCCTACTCGTCAAATGTATGACGCATGGTCAAGGACCCTGGCGTCAAGTTTCAACGAAAGAGGTGTACCCTTGACGTTGTTTTTCGAAGAGGGGGTCCGTCAGATAGACATTCATGTTAATCCCTCACCGTCAGATATCGACGAAAGAAAAAAAAACACGTCCCACGCCCCTTAACTCGAAATCTGTGACAGTTATTATTGGTATTTTTAGCCCAATAACCGCTGTTTTAATCAACATTATTCTCGAGATATTATCATGGTTTATATGTATTTCTTTTAATGTTATTATTTCGGTCTATTTCAGCCAGGGAAGTTGGGTTGCTTTTTACCATATTTGACAGTGCTTACGGTGAGTAAACTTTGGTGACCATATCTACATGACAGCTGAGGTCCAGAGCTTTCTAGAACAGCTGTTCCTATGTGTGTAGCACCTTCTGTTGCTAAATGACAAGCCTTCAAACATGTGCTGGGTTCAAGGTTCAGAGGTCAATATTTCAAAGCAGGAGTGATGTATCCTCTTCAGACTGACATATGTTACTGTCCAGGTTGAGACCTTTCCAACGATGTGATTGCTATAGTCCTACGACAACGTCCCCAGAGGGATATTTGCCTTGAGTTCAAATGCTTCACAAATAACACTTGACATATTGTTCTATCATACAGCTGACATATACTTACAATAAAAAACAACATGAACAAAGAGATATGTAGTCAGACTGAAGCACATCACACAGCAACAATCTATTGTTCATCTTTCACAAACAGTGACAAGAGCAACACACAACCATGCTTCATATCATGAAGCTATTGCACACCCGCAATCTCAAGCAACATTATTTAAAGTTTTAATTGAGGTAGGTCCAAATTAGGCCTATAGTTTAGAAATGTCAAGTTTACCCATATCTTCTGCCAGAGAATAAGAGCTCATACTTGGCATGGAGAATAAAGATAGAGCAGACCATATTCTCTGTGCTTGCCTGGAGAGACGGGTTTCTATTCCTCTCCCCAACCTTCATGACAGTCATAATAAAATGCTCTGTAATGCAGCCTTGTATAACACAAACCCTCTGATTCACCGTGGGTGTCTGCTCTAAATCATAACACACACTTTCAGCACGGGCCTTCCAGCCAAAGTTGTTGTCCATATGAACACCACAGGGCCTATAGGAGCAGAGCCGATGGATTGGTTCATCATTATTGACCTGTGATATCCTCTGACCCAGTGGTTCCCAACCTGGGGTCCGGGCACCCCCAGGGAGGGGCGGCAAAGATCACAGGGGGGGCGCAAGTCTTTATCTGGTTTGAGGTTGAGGTAAAAAAAAAAAAATATTTGCACATGTTAATCAATATGATAATACACTAGAATATATAATGTATACAAAAGTCTGTATGAAAACTATATATTTTGTTGTTTGCTTGTTTTTCCTGCCGCCACGGCATCACATCACGGGCTCAGCTTTTCTTAGACATGAGTAGGGGGGGCGCCAAGGAAAAACGGTTGGGAACCACTGCTCTGACCCATGTCATGACCCTTTTCTCAGCTTGTGAAATGGCTGAATGAGATGTGTGAGTTTTGTCTGTGTGCAGTAGGCTGAGGTAGAAGTGTGCCAAAAATGCCAAAACACATGTTGTATATGTACACATACCCAAACAAAGCTATATACATCTTATTCTGTGAACAAAAACCTCGGCAACAATCTGCTTATCCTTTTAATTTCCTGAAAATGCTTCCTAAAACTAGTCCCTTCTTAATTTTGAAAAGGTAGTCTCAGTAAAGGCTAAAAAGGTTAGGATGGCTACAAGCTGTAACCACGGTGATTGATATGAGTATCATCTTCTGAATATAATAATTAGGCCTACTATAAATTGATATTTCAAAAAAAGTCATTCATTTAAAACAACTAATAATTCAGTGTGATTTTTAATCAAACTAAGTTCCACACATGTTTTTCCCCTTTAGTCTTTGCTATTAATATTCATCAACTGCAAAATTAGAAAATTGCATTTTTAAATAACTATGCATGGAAAATAAACTAAAAAATGCTTCTCTTTGTATATAGTTTATTGTTTTTCACAACAGTACAAGTCAAAACAAATGCAAATTAGTCAAACAAGCCATTAGGCTGTATTTGTAAACACTCAACTGTAGTTTTTTATATAGTATATATAAGGCAAATCAAAGTGCACAAAAAAACACTATTTTTTTATTAGTAGTATTTTATTGTGTAAATTCTCACCAGTGTTGGGGAGTAACGGAATACATGTAACGGCGTTACGTATTCAGAATACAAATTATGAGTAACTGTATTCTGTTACAGTTACAATTTAAATCGTTGGTATTTAGAATACAGTTACGTTGTTGAAATCAATGGATTACATGACGATACTTCTCTGTTTCACGAGTTTATTCACTCTGAATAAATTAAGGCAACTCTATGCATTTTCCAGAAGCCCCGATATGAAATCGAAAAAAATAGCTATTTGCGTGATCAGTCACAATAGAGTCGGAACCGGCACGACAGAGCCAGGACAGGAATAAGTTTCTATCTTGGAAATTCAAACAGCATTTCACATTAAAGAACGAACAGGGAGAATGAAATATAACTGTGCAGTGCAACCTGTGCTTGCCAGCAACCAACCTCCTTTCAGCGTCCAAATTACTCCACCTCCAACCTGAAGAAGCATCTTAAAGTAAGTTATTTTTTTAATTAGCCAGGTGTAGTCGTCTGCTGTAGTTTTACTGGTCACCTTGCTATTTTAACGTTGACGTGCGACTTTACATTCTCCTACGTGCTGATTTACTAGCTCCAGAGCCGTTTAAAGACTGACTAGCCCTGTTTGACATGCTAGCTAACGTTAGCTAAAATTAGCTCGTGGTAGCAAGACTGCGGTTAGATTTTTGTAGTATGCAGTTCGGGACTACCAATACAATAATCTATCTGCTTGTTCAGGTACACATTCAGCTAGTTGGAATAAAAACAACACACCATTATAGGCCTGTTTAGTAAGCTGGATGTGATAGCTGCATTCCTACACTTATAAAACGCAATTCAATGTGGAAGTAATCCTGAAGTAATCCAAGTATTCAGAATACGTTACTCAGATTGAGTAACGTAACGGAATACGTTACAAATTACATTTGTGGGCATGTATTCTGTATTCTGTAACGAAATACGTTTTGAAAGGATCCTTCCCAACACTGATTCTCACGTACAACGTGCAACATTCTTTCACAGACGAGGAGGGGTAATTACTACGTCACTTCCGTGGATTCGTTTAAACGTTATTATGGTACATAACTTACTGGAACAAAACTGAGCAACGTGTTTTCTGCTGGTGACCAAACCACTGACTGTATATATGTATATTGACTGTATACTGTATATATGTATATTGACTGTATACTGTATATATGTATATTGAAGCGATGCTGGTGTTAAAGACCAGCTGATCGCTGCCCGATTCTGTGAATGAATGGCCGCATTGCATTGGGGGATATCGGCTTTAATGCGTCTAGCTCGGATCATATCGTAATGTTCTGTATTACAGCATATATTGTAATATTTCACCGGTAATAAGACCGAAATAATATTATTAAAATAAAGAAATGAATACCATGATAACATCTAAATAAATGTTGATAGATTTAGCGTTATAGTTTAAAAAATATAAATAAACAAAAAAGCAACCCAACTTCCCTGGCCAAAATAGACCGAAATAATAACATTAAAAGAAATACATATAAACCATGATAATATCTCGTGAATAATGTTGATTAAAACAGCGGTTATTGGGCTAAAAATACCAATAATAACTGTCACAGATTTCGAGTTAAGGGGCGTGGGACGTGTTTTTTTTTCTTTCGTCGATATCTGACGGTGAGGGATTAACATGAATGTCTATCTGACGGACCCCCTCGTCGAAAAACAACGTCAAGGGTACACCTCTTTCGTTGAAACTTGACGCCAGGGTCCTTGACCATGCGTCATACATTTGACGAGTAGGGAGTGAGACTGTGTTGGAAGAGCTAACATGCAAAGTTTTCAATAAATATACATGAAGCAACTAATCTCAACATGGACAAAATTATGAATGTACTTGTTTGCTTTTTTGATGATGACCTGGCCAAAGTAACAGCACAACATCCAGCAAGTTTTGATTCCACTGTAAGATTTTGATATTATTATTGCAATATGTCATCTACATTGACTCTTAATTTAAAATATGGTTGGAAGAATTGTTGTGCATACGTCGTTTTTGTACAATATCATACAAACCTGTTCATGACAATGCATTGAACTAATTTAGTTTGTTTTACTCTTTTATAATTTTGTGTACAGATAATAAACTACACTATGTACTATTTGTTTATCTTTTTTTATTATGAGTTTTATTTTTGGTGTTTTAGTGGGGAGCATGCTTGCTTGTAGGATGTGATGTGGAGCAGTTATTTAGGCATTTTCTTGAAGTTTAATTATTGTTTCTTAACAAGAATGAGAATGTCTGCCTTTGATTAACTCACTGCATTAAAGCAAGGCATGGCAGCTCTGTTTGGACAGCACATCTCAAACACAGAGGCAATTCAAAGTGTTTTAAAACAATAAGGGAGAGTAAAATAAATGAAGATAGAATAATCATTTTTAAAATAGATCAAATAACATGCCAGTTTGTAATGTTTCCAGTCAGGATGCTTTCTATTGCTCCTCTGTAAAAAATAATAACTTGGCAGGGGACTTTTGCTTTCTTGAAGTTTTCTTAATTATCGGTTTCCAAACTTTGAACACTGACAATAAGATCTGTAAATCATCCTTTTAATTCTGAATAACAGCAGAACAGCAATAATAGGTATCTAGTCATAGAGATGGTAAGAGGAAGTAAAAACCGTTTGGTGGGCATGTGTCGACAGAGTTCTCAAGAAAAAACAAAGTAAAATAGAGTGTGGGCTTATCTGGGTGCCTGCTAGTCAACTTCCTGTTTTTTGTGGTGTGTGTAAGATTCAGAGGTGGGTAGAGTAGCCAAAAATTGTACTCAAGTAAAAGTACTGTTACTTCAGAATAATATGACTCAAGTAAAAGTAAAAAGTAGCCATCCAAATAATTACTTGAGTAAGAGTAAAAACGTACTCGGTGAAAAAACTACTCAAGTACTGAGTAACTGTTGAGTAACGTCTGATTTATTTTTTAACATAAGCATTCAATCAGACGGACAAAAATACAAAATAATCATCTTTAGGCAAATTATAGTTCATCCAATCAATAAAATAAATAAAAATTAATTAATTACAAAATAGCTTACATTAAAATAATCCAGGTAAATTCAAGTACTTAAAAAATAAAATACATAAAATAATAATACATAAAAATAAATAAGCACAATTAACACAAATTTCCAAACCTACTTTTTTTTACAGGCTCTGCAGGCAGAACTAGAACAAGGTAATGGAGCTGCTGTTTGGCACTTTTACTAAGGTAAACATGCTTTCATTATGAGGCCAGAGGCCTGGACTACGAAGCAAGATTTGGGGTTAACAGCTAACTTCAGGTTCAACCCAGGGTTTTCTTTATCACCAAGGTGGATCACTTGATACCGGGTTCAATCGCCGTGGTAACTCATGCTGGACGCCTAACCTGGTCGGGAGCAGGTTATGTTGGAGATCAGAGATCAACGGGTGTAAAAGCACCGCCTACTGACCAATCAATAGGCCTACTCGATTGATAACGGCGTCACCGTTCTTATAGAAGATCAGGCGGAGCGGGAGAGTGCGGAGAGAGAGAGAGAGAGAGAGAGAGAGAGAGAGAGAGAAAAAAAAAAAAAAAAAAAAAAAAGAGAAAAAGGGGGAAGAGAAAAGAGAGAGAAAAAAAAAAAGAGAAAAAGGGAAGAGTGCGCTCATAAAAGTTAAAACATTTAGAGACCGACAACGCCGCAAACATTCCCTGATGGGTATATTTATGAAATATATAGATTTGAATGGGAGGGAATTACATATCGGCTATTTCTCTGCTTCTTGAGCCAATGCGCACAGCGGTTTGAATTATGTTTTTTATATTTTTTATTTGCTCTCACGATCGCTTCCACTGGCAGGATTGCAACTGAAATAATAAGCTAATTACGGCAGTTTATGGAAAGCACAAGTGTAATTATGGTCAGATCTAGGTCCTGACTGATGGGGAAGTGATATTGATAAGTGTTGATTTACACATCAGCGTCGCCTATTTTTTGTTGCCAGCTGACGAGAGTGCACAACTACGTCTGATTGGTGAACAGTCACGTATGTGGTAGAGCCTTTGGCGGAAGTCTCTCTCTCTCTCTCTCTCTCTCTCTCTCTCTCTCTCTCTCTCTCTCTCTTTCAAAATAAAACATTAAAACGAGGCGTACGCGGGGAATACAAACAATGACGCGTAGAATACCAAAGAGGTAAAAAGAAAAGTAACGAGCTCATTGTAGCCCAATGTAGCGGAGTAAGAGTACAGTTTCTTCTTCATAAATCTACTCAAGTAAAAGTAAAAAGTATAGTGATTTAAAACTACTCCTAGAAGTATAATTTTTTCAAAAACTTACTCAAGTAAATGTAACGGAGTAAATGTAACTCGTTACTACCCACCTCTGGTAAGATTATATTCTAAAATGCGACCGATGACCGGTCTAGCCCTAAAAAGGCCAGACTTAATCTGACTCCAATTCTATGGTCACTGCGCTCTGAATAGTGTTCGTTTACTGGTAGATCAGAGAAAATAGACTCAGGATTCAAAATAAGACTCAATATTCGTCCAGTTAAAGTTAATAACAAGCTTTAGTGAATGATATTGCAAAATACAATAAACTTGTGCACAAGGATCAGATTACTTCAAGACAAAATAGCCTATCGCTACAACCTAGCAAACAGACAGAGATTCCCCCAGCATCTGATGCCGGCTAACCCAGAACCCTCACTTTTTATCCATTTTCTCTGCTTCATCCGTGGTGCTGTTATCAGTTGGACGTAGTCCCGATTTTCTGGCTGCAGCCGGCTCCTTAACGATATGTAACACACCGTATGAAAACATGACCTTGACTCAGCTCAAAAGAGACAAGTGGCTATTGTTGGATCGTAACACCTGTTTGTTTTTAATCTCCTGCAAACTTAAGGAGTTTTCATGAGAGCCAGGTCATTCCCATACTTTGTGTCACAAATCGCGCTTGCAAAACACTGACCATTGTTGCTTCTCCCTGTTCATCTGGGAAAGGAATCCTCCTTTTGGTTAAAGTTTTAATTATCTTTGTTGAGCAAATGCTGCATCTTCAATTTGAATAAGTCGTATCACTTCCCAAGACCAGATGGCTTCCTCGTGGCCCAGAAGAACAGAGAGAGAGAATGTCAGGTCATGAAATCTGAGGCCTTACACTATACTCTTAACAAAATAATCCTACATGTCTGACCAGCCTGGTCTCACAGAATTCTGTGAAATGATCACAAACTGTTAACACTGCATTTCGTGGTGGTGGCACGGAGTGCGTGAAAATTCTGCGTGGCCTTCAGGTAAACACAACGCCAATGTAAAGTCAATGAGAAGATGACGTTGCATTAAGAGCGACTATGGTAGTTTTGGGACCATGCAGTGGGTTAAAACTGATTTTAAACCAAAAGGACACAGCCTCAGAACATCTGCCTCTGAAAGACAAAAGACCATGTGGTCGTTTCTGAACAAAGAAAAGGCCTGCATGTAGACTTTGCAGCCCTAGAGGGTTGGTTCAACTGGCCAAAAACTCACACCTTCAAGAACACTCTGATCTGCCATTGGTTCCTGGGACCATACAACAGCATGGAGCCAGGTCAGGGGACCTGATCTATAAATAGCCTGAGCACCCAAAAATCCATTGTCTTCCGTTTGCAACCCAGTTGCTGAAAGGATGCACGCAGGCATCTGTTTTAAATAGCTTCATCTTCCCGAAAAGTGAACTATTTCGGAGTTCAGGTGAGCACCATTGGACTCTGTGAAGCTGACCAGTATTTCAAATCTGTATTTCGTCACGCCCCCTATTCCTCGCACTGTCTCTCTCTCACACACACACACACACACACACACACACACACACACACACACACACACACACACACACACACACACAGACACAAAATCTCACCACATGCTGGTTTGTTTTTGCTTTTGTTGTAGTTTTGTAAAAGGGTATATAGGTTTGATGATTGAAGGATTATTGATTGTCCATTGATCATTTTGAAGTTAATAAATTCTACTATACTTTAAATAGTTGTCTGTGATTGATTTGTGTATTTGTTGTAATAATTGCTGGTTGAACACAGGTAGTGCTCGAATTCACCCCTCTTGGTTCCTTTAAAGAATACCAGATAGATTAACCACGTTAATTAAGATCTGTATTTTAAAGGGAACACCACCTAATGAAATAAAGTTTCACAGCTCGGTTATTGGCCCCTGAGTTCAGGGTGGTGCCCCGTTTTGATTGTTTGTCAATTTGGTGGAGTTATTAATACGCACATTCATAACTTTATTAATATTGATAAAACATCTTTGATAATTCGTCAAAAATTGAATCTGAACCCCTCCCAATTCCCAACAGTAGTGAGTAGTATGAAAGCTGAAAATCTGCTTAGGGAGGTTGGTTGGGGTGGTGGATGGGTCAAACAACACAGGACTTTGACCCAGGAGATCGGGGATCGTGTCCCGCGTGTCGCGTTTCCTAAACCCAACCGTCGCTTTCTTCTTTTACTAAACCCAACTGTCCCGTTGTTCTTTTACTAAACTCTACTGTCCCGTTGTTCTTTTACTAAACTCTACTGTCCCGTTGTTCTTTTACTTAACCCAACTGTCCCGTTCATAAGCCCACCCACGAACTTTTCCTTAACTTACAGGGCTGTGTTCATTTCATTTTCAATGACCTGGTTAATATTGGTGCACATACTGTAACTACTTAGACTAACCAACATTGCCCTCTAGCGGCGTGCTGTCGTATTTCGGCAGGCAGTCTGTTTTCAGCACAACACCGGATTTCCAGCATATGACTATTTTAGAAAATAATTTATAATTAAAAAGTCCACATGGGATTTGTATTTGATGTGATTTGTATTTGATGTGCTGGGTCTAACCAATCATTGTACTTCCACCTACCGATGAAACAAGTTCTAGCCAATCAGATGCAAAGTAGGTCGGTTCTTTGCTGAAAAGCAAGTCTGCGGTGTGGTTGCCTCTGTAACACGGCTAAAAAAAATGGATGCAAAGTTTATCAAACTTGGAGCATATAGATACAGCTTTATTTGAGAAAGGAGTTAAAAATATATGGCGCCGGGCATAAATAGAGGACAAGAGGAAAAGAGGAAGTAAAAACCGTTTGGTGTGCATGTTTCGACAGAGTTCTCAAGAAACAACAAAGTAAAATAGAGTGTGCGATTATCTGGGTGCCTGCTAGTCAACTTCCTGTTTTCTGTGGTGTCTAACCAGCCTGGTCTCACAGAATTCTGTGAAATTATCACAAACTGTTAACACCGCATTTCGTGGTGGTGCTCTCAAAAAAATTATTCAAGGCCTTCTTAGAGGTGACACATTAAAATATAATTTGCTTTATTTAAATATATATATTTAAGATCATATGTATATTTAAGTGGTTTAACTAAAAATATATTAATAGCTCCACCTATGAGATTGATTTACGTTAGATCGCCTAAAAAAAGTCTCATACGGGACCGCCCTTTGCGCATGTGCGAGACTGTGCGCGCTCTTTCCGCCCATTTCTGGCTGCAACCGGCTCCAACGCCAAATTTGGAGGACGCGCTGCAAAAAAAAAAAAAGGGGAAAATCCACTACTTGGTAAGTGTTCATTTTCTGTAGTAGATTAGAAAGTATCTAACTGTCACATAACGTTAATTCTGTAATACTGACCGAAATGTGTGCAACAGAGCCGAATTTCACTCTTCAGAGTTGAAGGGAGTTGGCTGGCTAACGTTAACTTTTGGTGGTTAGCTAGTGCTAATTTTAGACTTAACGTTAGGGCCGTTACAGAGTCAACGCAACGGATACGCTATCCGGCGACCATAAAGGCTACGCATGTCACGCCCGGCCGCCATTACGTCGATGCGTAGCGAAATATGGCGTCCTAGTTTTTGATACGCGGCGCACCGGTGCGCGCCAATACTATGCGTTGTCGGTGGGGGCGACACTGCATGTATTGTAGTAGTGCCCTATATTTAAATATAGGATACTATATTGTACATTATCCAAAAATATTGAATCAACTTAGCTGAGCAAATTCATCAAACATAGGACTACTGAGTCACATTTTTCGGTATGTATCAACGTTGTGTGTGTGTGTCTATGCTGTGTGCCCTCCTCAAGAGGCTGAAATAGCGTACAGCAGGAGAGAGAGAGAGAGAGACCCAAATGTATTTATATATTTTTAAAACCTGCTAAACCATGTTTACGCGACCTTTTATTAATGTATTGGTCAGTGCTACCCAATCGTAGTACACCGTACTGGTGGGGAAACATGCCAGCATCTGATAAAAAGAAGTCAGCCATCCAGCTGCTCCCTGACAAGAGCCACTCTCCGGGAGGGTCTGGCTCTGCCGACCGAACACCGTGGAGCACTCTGCTACCCCCTGTTGCGTGGGCGGTGTATTGCATTTCACGCATCGTCCATGACGCTTGCGTCCACTTGCGTCCACTTGCGTCCACTGTTTAGACTATGAAAGGGAGCGCGTCGCTCGCGTTGCTTGTTCGCGTTGCTTGTTCGCGTTGCTTGTTCGCGTTGACTCTGTAACGGCCCTTACTGTTTATTGACATAGCGTTCAGGGCTCTCAAGTTTTGAAGACAGGCAAGAGTGACACCTCCCCCCCCCCCCTCCCCAAAAAAAAAAGATCATAGATTGGTGGCGGGTTGGACAAGTCGCAGGAATAGGGGTGTTTCATTAATATTATTATTATTAGTGTTTTTGTTGTTATTATTAATAATTGCTCAGATTTACACAAGAAAAGATTTGACACATGGCACTGACAATTCAACCAAATACAAAGTAAAAAAAAAAAATTGAGCATTAAACTCTACATTTCCTGCATTCTGGTGAATTTGTATGCACCTATTTATACCTTTTTCTGAATCAATTTATGCTGGAAATCTTTATGTAAAGGTAAACATAGATTAAAATCCAAATATAAAAACATAATGGAATATATGGCAGTTAGGCTCAGGCATTCTGTATTGCTTTCATCTATTTATTCTCCTGTAGGTCGACTTTTCTAATTATATCTGAGTCAGCACACATGTAGCCTTTAGGCATCATTTACTCTTCCCTTTTGCATCTTTTGTTGAGGAAGTAACCTCCTTAAATGTGCATATGACTATTATTCACGTCAATGATACATTAATTCATTTTAATGAATTAATAAACCCCTGGACTGTAATATAACATTTGTTAGAGCAAGATTTCTGCTCATGTTCAAAACGTTGTGCACATTCAAAATATCTCTTTTATCTGAGTTTTGGAGGAGTCGTGATACTTTGAGAAAAATAAAGTTATAATAGTCATTAAAGCTGCGAGCAGCGATGGACGGGCCCTCGCGCCTCGGCGCGCGTCGGGGTTACTGGCGGACTCCGCTCCTTGCGACCGTGCATTCGCGCGGCACTCAGGTCAAACCATCACCAATGAAGAAAGAAGTCTCTGCTGAGTTCAATGACACCTCACACAAGACTCTACCTTAAACGGTTCAAATGTTATGCAAGGGGGCGTGGCCTGAGTAAGTGGGCGTGGTCATATTATAGGGGCCGGCTCAGTATCACATGTAGACCACACATTCTGAGTTTCATGCAAATCGGATGATGTTTGTCATATAAGGCGCATTTCCTCTTGCCAGCGGGGGGCGCTATGACCGAAAGTCAATTTTGACCTGTAGGTGTCCTCAGGCCTGGACCCTTGTCCAAAGTGAGAAATTTCGGGCAGATACGACAACGTGCACTCAAGTTACAACAACTTCTTTGTTCATCGCTAAACACTCAAAATGGCCGCCACGCCACGCCCACACCGTCTGACGAAAAGTTTTTCTTTTAATAAGTTTTCATCGTTAAGGTGTTGGGATGGTACAGACCAAGTTTGAAGTCCATCGGATGAAATCTCTAGGAGGAGTTCGTTAAAGTATAGCAGCTTGACTTTTAGGCCTACTTCCTGTTGCCACTAGGGGGCGCTATGACTTTAAGTAAATATCGGCCTTTATTTGTCCTCAGGGTTGGACTCTTATGAATCCTGAAAAGTTTCGAGGTAATCGGACAACGTACAATCGAGTTACACCCACTTCCTGTTTCGGCGGCGAAACGCACAAAATGGCCGCCCCGCCACGGCCACGCCCTATGATGAAAAGTTTTTCTTTTAACAACTTTTCATCTTTAACATCTTAAGATGGCACAGACCGAGTTTGAAGTTGATCGGATGAAATCTCTAGGAGGAGTTCGTTAAAGTACGACATGTGGAAATGGCCAAAATCGCACTAATTTCGAACTTTGAAATAGAAATGGCGGACTTCCTGTTGGGTTTAGGGTATGGCTCTAATGAAGTTTTTTGTACATCTTGACATGATACATATGTGTACCAAGTTTCGTGAGTCTACGTTAAACGCACTGCAGGGGCTCAATTTTCTTAACTTTGTAGGGGGCGCTAGCGAGCCATTTTTGTGCGCCTATTCCCGAAACCCTTAAAATACGTACATTTTCACCAGACTTGATGCGACCGCCAAATTTGGTGAGTTTTTGAATATATTAAGCCCCTCAAAAAGCCAATTCATTTGACGGGAAAATAATAGAAGAAACAATAATAATTCCTTCAGTTTCGAAACAAGTCTCGCGAAACCTCGAGGGTAAGTGGCGCTCCACCAAAGTGGAAGAATCCCGTCTGGATTGGCAAGAAAGTCTCAAAACCTATAGGAAGGCCTTAAGAAAAGCCAGATCAGACTATTACTCTTCACTAATAGAAGAAAATAAGAACAACCCAAGGTTTCTTTTCAGCACTGTAGCCAGGCTGACAGACAGTCATAGCTCTACTGAGCAATCTATTCCTCTAGCTCTGAGTAGTGATGACTTCATGAGCTTCTTCAATGATAAAATTATAACAATTAGAGATAAAATTAATCACCTTTTGCCCTCAACTTCTAACAGTTCATCTTTAAATACAGGACCGCTAGAACGAACGACTAATCCGGACATATACTTAAACTGCTTTTATCCTATAGACCTTCAACAATTAATGTTAAAGATATCCTCAGCTAAGCCATCTACCTGTCTCTTGGACCCCATCCCAACGAGGCTACTCAAAGAAGCGTTACCCGTGGTAAACACTTCACTACTAGATATGATCAATATGTCCTTATTAACAGGTTATGTACCGCAGTCATTTAAAAATAGCTGTGATAAAACCTCTTCTGAAAAAAGACGCCCTGGATCCTGAGGTCTTAGCAAACTATAGACCTATATCTAACCTTCCCTTTCTATCCAAGATCCTTGAGAAGGTGGTTGCTAATCAGTTATGTGATTTTCTACATAGCAACAGTTTATTTGATGATTTTCAATCAGGATTTAGAAAGAATCATAGCACAGAGACGGCACTGGTGAAAATTACTAACGACCTTCTAACAGCTGCAGACAAAGGACTTGTCTCCATTCTTGTTTTACTAGATCTTAGTGCTGCTTTTGACACTATTGATCATACAATCCTGTTACAGAGATTAGAACACTTAGCGGAAATTAAAGGAACTGCACTAAAATGGTTTAAGTCTTATTTCTCTGAGCGATCCCAATTTGTTAACATTAACGATAAACCCTCCAAGCACGCGCCAAAGTCAGCCATGGCGTTCCTCAAGGCTCAGTGCTTGGACCAATTCTATTTTCCTTATATATGCTTCCTCTAGGACATATTATTAGGAAACACTCAATTAATTATCACTGCTACGCAGACGATACCCAATTATATCTGTCAATTAAGCCAGATGAAAGTGGTCAGTTAGCAAGACTTCAAACGTGTGTTGAGGATATAAAATCCTGGATGACCCACAACTTCCTGATGTTAAACTCAGACAAAACGGAAGTTATTGTGATAGGACCAACGCGCGCCCGAACTTCGTTTCCGAAGATATAGCTACTCTGGATGGTATTGCCCTGGCCTCCAGCACTGCGGTCAGAAATTTGGGAGTTATTTTTGATCAGGATATATCCTTCAACGCCCATTTAAAACAAACCTCAAGAATAGCCTTTTTCCATCTTCGTAACATTGCCAAAATCAGGAATATCCTGTCTCAGAATGATGCTGAAAAACTAGTCCATGCATTCGTTACTTCTAGACTAGATTACTGCAATTCCTTATTATCAGGTTGTCCAAATAAGTCCCTTAAGGCTCTCCAGCTGATCCAGAATGCTGCAGCACGTGTTCTGACGAGAACTAAGAGAAGAGATCATATTTCTCCTGTATTAGCTTCTCTGCATTGGCTTCCTGTGAAGTCTAGGATCGAATTTAAAATCCTCCTCCTGACTTACAAAGCTCTAAATGGTCAAGCACCATCATACCTAGAAGAGCTCTTAGTACCTTATTGTCCCACTAGGGCACTGCGCTCCCGGAATGCGGGGCTACTTGTGGTTCCTAGAGTCTCTGGAAGTAGACTGGGGGCCAGGGCCTTCAGCTATCAGGCTCCGCTTCTATGGAACCAGCTCCCAGTCTGGGTTCGAGGGGCAGACACCGTCGCCACATTCAAGAGTAAACTGAAAACCCTCCTCTTTGACAAAGCTTATAGTTAGGGAGTGAGGAGTTGCAGCGTCCACCTAACCCGGCCCACCTGCTTCTCCTCGTAGTTAGTTATGCTATTACAATTCTAGACTGCAGGGGTTGCTGTTTCCTTCCTATGACACACTGAGCTGCTCTCTCTTCTCTACTTGTTACTTCTGTATGCATCCTGTCCCAGAATTGCTTGTTACTAATCTAGCTCTGGGGAGTTTACTCCCCAGAGTCCTTATGTTTCTTCTTCGCAGAGCTATGCTCTGTGATTCTCTGCAAATCCCGGCCGCATCCTGCTGCATCCTGCTGCATCCTACTGCATCCGCTGCATCCTGCTGCATCCGCTGCATCCGCTGCATCCTACTGCATCCGCTGCATCCGCTGCATCCTGCTGCATCCTGCTGCATCCTGCTGCATCCGCTGCATCCGCCGCATCCACCCATGCTCTGCAGCGCCACGTTTCATCCCGCAACGCCCTGCTGTGATGTTCCTATGCACAGAGTAGTCTGGATCCGGTATAGGGGACTGCACTACTCAGTATGACACGATGTGCCCTGCTATGACATGAACTTCCACGATGACCTTCGACGTCACTGTGACCTTTAATGTGACTATTATCACCACTGTTCATCACACCCCAACCGGCCCCGTCAGACACCGCCTACCAAGAGTCTGGGTCTGCCGAGGTTTCTTCCTAAAAGGGAGTTTTTCCTTGCCACTGTCGCGATAGCCACTGCTAATGCTTGCTCTTGATGGAATTACTGTAATTGTTGGGGTTTTGGAAAGTGTCTCGAGATAACTTTTGTTATGATTTGATATTATAAATAAAATTGAATTGAATTGAATTGAATTGAATTGAATAGGGCCTTCGCCGCTGTCGGCGCTCGGGCCCTAAATATATTTCAGAAAATAATCTACCTGCACCATAGTCTGCTGTGCATTACGTGATTGCTCTACTGATACGGTAGATCTCAGACCATCTGACAGACACAGAGCCCCGTTTGGGTCTCTGGTCTCTGAATGAGCGAATGTTTAGGGAAGTGTCTGTATGCTTTGCTTTTTTTTCATTGGTTGCTGCATTAAATCTTACCCAGATAAAATAGTGCTATTTTTTGATTGGCTATTGTGTAGCCCCTCTCTTTTTTTTGTTTGGCTGATAAGTGGCAGGCTCGACTTAGACATTAAAAATGAAAGCTACAAGCCGTGGCTTGGTCACGGTCTATGGGCTTGGTAGCGTTGCATTTCCCCTGACTCGTTTCCTGGTTCTATTTCTCCATAAACAACATGAAATCAAGGAGAGGGTTAACTTTTCCTGCTACAGATTTCCCACCGTGGTCAGAAAGAACAGGAGGAGACACTTTGTTTCTCTCACTATGACTCTAGAGTCGCTACTTGCTCCAAAGATAATCGCCGTCACTCTCTCACTTCTCCCTCTACCACACACTCCCCCCACACACACATGTGGCTCGACGCACACACCAGCGCACAAGCATAAACATCAGGCCACTTATGTAGACTACTGCAAGAGCTCTGCGTGGAGCCTCCGCACAACTGTAAAACAGCCAGTCGCGCTTGATTCCTGCCGGTTCCATAGTGAGAGCGGCGCAGCCAGAGAAATTTTGGGCGCTGTGGCATATTCAATTTATTATAAATAATTTTTACGCGTGAGAAATACAATGTGTGGCGGGAGTGCGTGACAAAAGACCGAAATGAGTGACTGTCACACTCAATGCGTGACACTTGAGAGCCATGAGCGCCACATTGACTGCTTTGGTTAACTTATTTGTTGCTCTTCGTCGCCGCAATATTGGACCGGGCAAAACTGGCCTGTAGACAAAGTGTGTGTGTGTGTGTGTGTGTGTGTGTGTGTGTGTGTGTGTGTGATGGCGGCGACGACAACCGTTTATCAACCACGCCCGGGCTGCACTGGGCAGCTGCGTATTTTCTGGCGTGTCATAGGGGTAGCTATGTGGCTCGGCAGGTGCAGTTAAGCCGCCTACAGTTCATCCCATGGATGTATTAAGAGAACGCGGTAAACCTGCTCTACGCTGTGCGTGTCTTATAGTTTCCTATGGGGAGAGCTGTGCAGATATCTTTGACGAAGCGCTAACTTTTGTGTCTTGCACCACTCAGAACTGCCGCCAAGCGCTGCGCTTAAAGTTAAAATTATTTCAACTTTGACCTCGTTGGTGCTGACCTTTTTAAAGGCGCAATGATGAGCTATAACTTTACTTGCTCTGTGCTTTGCCTCTGTGCTGATGGGCAGGCGGTTGGAGCAGAAGCAAAGTTTAGCTGTGAAATTGTTAGTCTGTCAGTAGGCTTACATTCAAAATGATTGTATTAATTTAACAATTTCTGCTATTCCACAATATTTAGTGTTAACAGTTTATTCTTTTTTTATTATCATTCTCCCGATTCCATCTGAGTTTTCTACATCACAGAAATCATAGGACCGTATTGTAGGTTGAAGGTGTATGTAGGTGTGCACTAAATGTGTTTGACTTTTTGCAGTTTAAGTTGTAAAGCAGCTTGTGGCAACCTCCTAGGGATGGTAAGTAAAATATTACTTGCTCAATGCTAGCACAAGCTGATTTGCATCATTGTAATTTGTTCAATGTGATATGTGCTAATTCTCTTTATTCTCCTTTTTTATTCTCCTCTTCAAGAGCAAAGGAGGAGTGAAGGGGCAGAGGATTAAGGAAGTCCTGTCTATCACAGATTTGGTTAGTTGAAATGCATATAACGTACCTTTTTTTTGGTTGGTGGTTATTGTAAGGTTTTCTTGTCCATAGATGCTTATTTAAAGGTACTCTAAGCGATGTCACGCGTTTTTTAGGCTACAACATTTTTTGTCACATATAGTAAACATCTCCTCACTATCTGCTAGCTGCCTGTCCCCGGAACACACTGTAAAAAAAACAGTCTCTGTAGACAGGGTCCACACACGGCAACAAAAATAAACTGGCCAACCTGGACCACAAAAATATAACAAACCGTGTTCCAGCGTTCAGCCAATAACCGACAAGAAGGATTTGGGGGGTTAGTTCGCTGAAGCACAGAAGGCGGATACGGGATGAGGAGGAGGGAGGAGCGAGCTAGTCTTTGTTTTGTTTGAAAATACTGTGAACATCAACAAGAATAACGTCACACAACATCGCTTAGAGCACCTTTTTTAAATACGTTTTATAAATGGCCTACTTGTATTGTGCTTTTATCCAAATACTATGTTATTTCATTCACACCAATGGCTATGTAAAACATGCAAGACAACTACAAACTTGCTTGTTGGGGGCATTTAGGGGTTAGGCGTCCTGTTTAGACTGAAATGACCCTCCTGATCTTTAGACAACCTGCTCCTTCCCTGTGCCACCATAACAACCACATTTGACTAAATTGTCATTTTTTTCACCCCTGCTTCAGTGTGACAACATCAACACCAGGAGGGAGTGTATCCTGAGAGGCCTCATCATCTACCTCAATGAAGATCCAGACACCTTCTTCAAAGAATATCTGGTAAATTCATCAATATGTTTGTCATGTAGTGTTGAACAGTTACTCCCTCTTACTTCTTCCATGGCGCACTTCATTTATAGTGACAAAGCCCTATGGTGCACCATTCCCACCAACAATATTGTAGGCGATGGGAAATTTGATATACGTACAAGCAATTAGTGTTTTTTTGTGTGTGTGTTGAGAACTGTGCATGAAGTCCACTTCTCAAGTTTCATTTCTAAATTATGTGTGTGTGTGTGTGTGTGTGTGTGTGTGTGTGTGTGTGTGTGTGTGTGTGTGTGTGTGTGTGTGTGTGTGTGTGTGTGTGTGTGTATGTGTGTGTGTGTGTGTGTGTCCATCGCCTGTGGAGCCCTGCATCACTGTGTCTGTCCCCTTATTTGTGGTGTTTTCTCTGTTTGTGGTGTTCAGGCACTTGCGACTGAGGATGCAGAAAGGGACCTAGCAACCACAGTCGTGGGGATTTATGTGATCCGAAGAGATGGGGATCAGGAGCCTGAGGACATTTGTGTTGTGATTGAAGGCATCAAAGTCCTGAGCAACTTGGGCAGTGTCATCATGGGCTTCGTCATGCTTTTTGGGCTCATTTATGTCCTTGATCTGAGTTTTCCAGACAACCTCAAATACACCTCAAGTTTTTCCAGAAGATCATAATGAATTTGGATGGGCACAAGCTGAATGCAAAGAGACAACAGCTGAAAATCAAGTTGTTTGCATAGAACTAAACCACGTGACAATCTACCTTGATGGAGGGTTTAAGACTGAGATTACTTGGGCTTGGACAAGTGTTTACACCCAGAAGGTTTGGCCATTTCACCTCTCCATTATAATTTGTTGACTCTACCTCCTTTTATAAAATATTGTGAATGTTTTTTTCTTTTGCTAGTCTTAACAGTGGTCCACAATATTTTTTTCTGTTACCAGCTATGATAACACACCAATCACCAATGGTAGTTCAAGGCAAGCAATTACAATACTTATCCAATACAGAGTTTTTGCAGTGCATTCTATACAGCTATGCAGGAGTGTCAAACTCAACTTCACTAAGGGCCAAACTGGAAAATGAGAATTGCATTAAGGGCCAACATGTATAGTTTATTGACATGCTTTTATTATTTTACATTTATATACTTGTGTTTTATCTAGTAAAAAAGTGAATGTGTTGATATTTTTGTTTGTTTAAAGATGCCCTCCAGACTTTAGTATTAAGATGCATACAAATTTGCGTGGAACAATAATTTCTGCCTTGTTTTTTATTTTATTTTTTGTAATTCAGAAAAAGTATACTTTTCACATGTAAAACCTTTTAAAGGGCAATTTACTCCTACCTCATTAGAATTTCCAGAATCTATGAATTTGCACATTTATAAAGTCTTCCTGCTGGATGCAAGATGTCCAGAGGTGCAGTAACATGCGCATGTTATTGCATGTTTTACATGCATGCAGTACTGCACACCCATGTTCAGTGTATGTGCACTTTACAGCTTCAAGTTTCTACATCACATTAATATTAATTGAATACTGGATCAGACTTGAATTCAAAATTAGTTGTGATATCACAAATCATGCCAGTAGGCCTGACCCTTAAAACTGGATTTTCACTGAGCTTGGAGAAAATTTCCATTTTCGGCAGATAAATGTGAAAACAGACTTTTGTGTCTCAAACTCGAGAAGTAGAATAGATGGCACTTCAGTGATCCACACAAGGGAAGTTCACATTATCGCAGCTATGTTTCGTGAGCTGTGGTAATATGTGAATGTCCCTTGTAGGGATCAATAAAGTTGATTCATTCTATTTTACATCACAAACACATATTTTTGAGTGGAGGGGCTCTAAGTAAAAGATGTTCAAATCTTAATTTATTTCAATAAAAAAGCGTCAACCAGGTTTGTCTCATGTGAATGTTAATGGGGGATCAAATTAATTAAATTTATTTATATATTTAATAATTTCTTTTCCAATAATTATATACATTTTGAGTTGGACAAATGTAAATAAATTTCATTTAGCTAATGTAATTATTTCATTTCAGCTGAATTTGATAAAAATTCATTAAGCTAACTCAATGACATACTGTTGTATCTATTTGATAAAAATAATGTAGGCTCACTCATTTATATTCTGTTGTATCTATTTGATCTAAATGAGTTAGGCTAACTGATTTACATTCCGTTAAATGGATCTACTTAGTTTGAGTTGCGGCTACATATATTTATTGGATGGAAATCCTGCCCACAATTTAATTGAGTTCATCCAATGAGTTATTTTTTTGAGTGTGGCACGGAATGTGTGAAAATTCTGCATGGCCTCCACGGAAAACAATGCCAATGTAAAGTCAATGAGAAGATATCTTTCAGAGGCAGATGACGTTGCATTAAGAGTGACTATGGTAGTTTTGGGACCATGCAGTGGGTTAAAACTGATTTTAAACCAAAAGGACACAGCCTCAGAACATCTGCCTCTGAAAGACAAAAGACCATGCGGTCATTTCAGAACAAAGAAAAGGCCTGCATGTAGACTTTGCAGCCTAGAGGTCACACCTAGGTGTTACCTCCACGTGGGGAGGGTTCAACTGGCCAAAAACTCTAAAAACTACAGGCTTGTAGTTCGCACCTTCAAGAACACTCTGATCTGCCATTGGTTCCTGGGACCATACAACAGCATGGAGCCAGGTCAGGGGACCTGGGCCCGTATCCCTAAAGAATTTTTGTGCAAGAAGTGTTAAATGCAAGACACAGAACACAATCTCTAAATGGTTTATTTTTTAGGTGTTCAATTTTAAGGCGGTAGTACTCCTCCTGAAGGGAAAGGACTTTTTTTTGTTGTTCAAACACATCAATTGTGAGTTGCAATCTTCTCTCCTGCAGGGATGCTGACGGAGCAGGTGCTGCGGATGGGAATGGTGTTTGATCCGCCGGGCTATCCTGAGTAGCAGCTGCAGATGGTTCAGGCGGCAATCTTGTCGGCAAACTTGATGGGCCCGGTTCTTGTGATGGCTCCATGCTACAGAAATACATAGGCCTAGTTTAATTATTGTTTTGATTAAATTAATTTAATACAATGAGCATGGATAACACATGAAATGGCTTCTGCAATGAATAAACACTGTTGATATGAATAACCCTGTGTCCTACCTTTGCTGCATTTCAAGGGCCTGCATCATTGACGTGTCAATGCCTGTTGGCAGCCCTGTGACACTGACCTCAGAGTGTCCCTGGACTTGAAAGACAGTGTCGGCCACCTGGGACAGCCGCTTTGCAGGTGGTCCACCCCCTAGAAAGAAACAGTCAATGAACACAGTACTTCGGCATGTAAATTAACTTTGCCAGCAGGAGCAAGTTGCCAGATTATGTGGTAGGCTACAGTATTTTGCTCACCTGTGAGTGAGGATTCCCGCTTGTGTGCTGCAATCTCATCTTTTGCCTTGGACTGCAGCACATACCACCTTTTCTCACAATCGTCGCCTGTCCGCACCACCAGTGGAAAAGAGGCATTGATTGTTTGGGATATTGTGTCCCAGGCGCGCCTCTTGCCTTGGCTAGTGACAGTTGGGCCAAATTTTCCTCGTAACATACCTTTATGTTCGTTCACCAACTGGGCCAGCAACAAACCTTGCTCCTCAGTCCAGTTCGGCTTGCGATTCCTTTTTTTCTCCATTTTCTGTGTTTGTAGGATATTTGTTAACAAGCCTTCATAAATAGACCAGCCAGCAATCACAGACATTGATAAAAGCTGAGCCGTGTTACCCTCGTTAAGACCACACTGAGTTGTAACGTTGCAATTTCTACTTCATTAAGGACAGCCCCTTGAGATAGGCCATCTTGTTTTCAATGGGGTCCATATGGGAGTGAAAGTACAAAATATGCCAGCTAGGATATTAATATGAGCAAATAAGACACAAATCATTATTTGAACAGGGTGTAATGAGCTTAAGTTTTCACATATTTTAGATTCTAATGTTAGGCTATAACCCCTACAGCTTACTATTAATTTTCCCGATATTTTCTTGAATGTGAAATATTATTTACAATTACAGTCTGCATAAGATTAGAGTGTATAATTATGTTTATTGATTTGAGGGTACATCCTTTGCTCATTATCACCAAAAGTTCATTTTCATCAAACTTGTAGGATCAACCAATCACGGCTTTTGAAATGATGACTCATACCTAGCAACGGGGTCAACCACACCTCCTCACTAAGATAGGATTTTCCATCCATTCTTTGCTCAGAGTTCACTGAAAATGTTCTGGAATCACTTCTAAGCTAAAACTCCTGGCAAGGAATTTTTAGGTTAAGTTAGGAGCTCTCTGAGAGGATTCTCAGAATCTTTAGGGATACGGGCCCTGATCTATAAATAGCCTGAGCACCCAAAAATCCATTGTCTTCCGTTTGCAACCCAGTTGCTGAAAGGATGCACGCAGGCATCTGCTTTAAATAGCTTCATCTTCCCGAAAAGTGAACTATTTCAGAGTTCAGGTGAGCACCATTGGACTCTGTGAAGCGGACCAG
The DNA here is from genome assembly GCF_010015445.1 of Perca fluviatilis. Lineage (NCBI taxonomy): Eukaryota > Metazoa > Chordata > Actinopteri > Perciformes > Percidae > Perca > Perca fluviatilis. The sequence goes on from NC_053130.1 coordinate 4,485,548, forward strand.
TATTTCAAATCTGTAGAAGAGAACACTGTTTCTTCACCCCCTCCCCTCCTCCTACTCTCTCTCTTTCACACACACACACACACACACACACATACACAGACACAAAATCTCACCACATGCTGGTTTGTTTTTGCTTTTGTTGTAGTTTTGTAAAAGGTTATATAGGTTTGATGATTGAAGGATTATTGATTGGCCATTGATCATTTTGAAGTTAATAAATTCTACTATACTTTAAATAGTTGTCTGTGATTGATTTGTGTATTTGTTGTAATAATTGCTGGTTGAACACAGGTAGTGCTCGAATTCACCCCTCTTGGTTCCTTTAAAGAATACCAGATAGATTAACTACGTTAATTAAGATCTGTATTTTAAAGGGAACACCACCTAATGAGAATATTTCACAGCTCGGTTATTGGCCCCTGAGTTCAGGATGGTGCCCCGTTTTGATCGTTTGTCAGTTTGGTGGAGTTATTAATACGGACATTCATTCTTTATTAATATTGATAAAAAATCTTTGATAATTTGCCAATAATTTAATCTGTAGCCCCCCCAATTCCCAACAGTAGTGAGTAGTATGAAAGCCTGAAAATCTGCTTAGGGAGGTTGGTTGGGGTGGTGGATGGGTCAAACAACACAGGACTGTGACCCAGGAGACCGGGGATTGTGTCCCGTTGTTCTTTTACTTAACCCAACTGTCCCGTTTGTAAGCCCACCCACGACCTTTTCCTTAACTTCCATTTCACGGAATTCTTCTGTGGGCCCATTACAGAATTTTCAGCGAATCTGCCACAGATTTAGAGTTAAGGGGCTGTGTTCATTTCACGGAATTCTTCTATGGGCCCATCACAGAATTTTCAGTGAATCTGCCACAGATTTTGAGTTAAGGGGCTGTGTTCATTCACGGAATTCTGTGAGATCAGGTTGGTCTGACATATCTGGAGCAGATCACCGTTTGTCACATTCACTGAGTCAGTTTATGAAAGAGTCAAGAAGTATGATAATGTTCACAAAGCCAAGAAGATTTGTGTTTCATGTTTGTATTGTATACATATGTTTTGGTCTTTTTGAAGCACTTTCTGCACCAGAAAAGTGCTATATAAATTAAATCAACTTGAAACTTATGGTCTGGTCTTTTTAATTTTTAAGAGCTACATAAAATTTTTTGGTTTGATGTTATGTTATTGCTTTATGTTCTTTCAGCTGTTTTGCCCCCCGCTTTTTTGATACAGTTGTATTAGGCATACCCATTCTACTACTGCTTGTTTCCAGCAGGTGCAGCCTTTGTAGTCAAACACTGGATAATTAAAGCAGAACTGCATCATTGAAATGCTGTTGAAATAATGTGAAATATACATAGATTTAATTTAGGTTTATTGTAATAGACAAAACACCTATCTTAAATATAACTGTGTATTAACTTCTACAATTATACAGTTTATAACAGAAAACCTCTGCCAATTCACCTGTTTTAAAACCCCAATAATAAAGTTAATCTTGCACACCACTGTTTCCCAAAAACATACAAATCATGTGTTCAAAGCTGACTCAGATCTTACATGTCTTTTGTAATGTAACACTCATCAGAGTGAAACTGCATACTTGCTGGAAACAGGCAGGAAACGTCTGGTTAATAACCAAAGTACCCACATTGAACATTAAGAAGAGTTCAAAGTGGTTATTTGATCTTTTCACATAGAAACATACAAATTGCTCTTTAATGTTTTTTATTTAAATATATTATTTACATTATATGTTCGATGATATGTAAACCTTCAATAAGCTCATCAAAACAATCAAAACAGCAACATATTAAACAGACTTAACATGCATGTGCTGATTACTACTTCTGGTGTTTTTCAACTCCAACCCCCCCCCCTACTCATTTCATCTCTCTTCCTTTGAAGAGGAGGCGTGGATTATTATCAACCTACTGCATGTTATGTAACTTTACCATATTTATTGTAGACTTTTTGGATGCAGAGGACAAAACATCAGACATTGGTGTAGGGAACTCATTCAGTGTCTTCAGCTGTCAAAGGTAAATTTGGTGACATTTTATTACATAGATTGTTTAAAAAGGTAAAGACATTGTAAATAGTCATGAAAATGATTATGTAACCTTTAACAAGCAGACAGCTGTGGACTGTACTGTTTTTACACCAACTATATTTCATTTGGGTGTTTCCCTGTCTTACCTTAAATTGTAAGCCTTATGGATATGTTATTGTGTAACAAAGACAGAAAATGGAGTTTAAGAAACTGGCTAAAAATGATAATCATCCAAAATCAAGTACAGTTAGCTAAAGGAAAAATGAGAGATGACAAGTGGGATAGAGCATGCAGAATTAGGGAAATTAAACAAAAAAAAGTAGAACTACTGTGTAGATATTTCAGAAATGTAGTCCATATCAATAACGTGCTTACAAATGCTATTTCTTACAAATGTTGTATGTATGTATGTATGTATGTATGTTCTAAAACATCATTAGTTCACGGAAAGATATTTGGGAAATAATGATGTTGATAACAATAATGAGCTTAGATATGTAAAATAGTTTTGTGTGTCGTGAAAATACGATGATTGAGGTTATGTTATGTAACCCAAGACAGATTACAGTCATTTACTGATTCAGTTAGAGATGTTTAGTGAAATAACAAAATTAATCTTTACACAAAAGATAATGCAGATGGTTTATCAAGTGGATTAATCAGTCTCATCAAAACCAGAGGGCAGAGGGGCATTCAACAAGTAGTGGGACATCAGCACAGAAGACAGACTAAATGTCCTAAACAAATGGACATTAACATTAATCATTATATTAAATTACTGAAACATGGACGAGGTTCTGTGGCTGCAGTAATGACATACATAAATATTTTTTTCTACTACTATGGGCCAACAGTTAACGTAGAAACGATTAGAGATACATTTAAATGCCCTCTGTAAATGGTGCCCTGCTGGTAGGTTTTACAACTTGACCTACTTTCACTTAAATATGGTGCAGTAAAATCAATCAGATGTCCGTGATCTGCGTAACGACAGTACAGTGGGACGTTTGCCTTCAACAGAGCGACAGTAATAACCTAACATACCATCATTACTGAGTTTAAACTACATTCTCCGTTATGTTTGCACTGAATAACGCATTCAATAAACAGAAACATAACTCTTTCAGCACACATGAACAGATGCGCAATATTAGCTCACACATAAAATAGCACCCTCGTGAATTAGCCTGTTGCTAACGTACATCAATCCTGCATAACATCGTCCCGTACCTGCAGGACCTCAGACTTACTTATTAATGCACGCACAGAGTAGTGTCGACAAACTTAGTCCAATGAGAGGAGAAAGGAAAGTGTGATAGCGCTGCACTTTTAATGCTTTTTTCACTCTCACTTGAGATCGCTGTGTCCAACGTTACTAGAAGGTAGAGCGAGCTACAACTGACAGGGAGAGAGAGAGAGAGAGAATGTATCACTACAGCCAATCCAGTCTGCTCAAAGCGATGGTCTTTTTCACAAATAGGTTGCACGTAAAGGGGGAAAAAGTAGCTTCCACTTAAGGAGCTATGTCTTGTCTTTGTGTCTTTGCTAGTTTAAGACCGACGCACTTGTCAATTTCCCGTCCAGCGCCCGCGACTAGGATTAGTGTGTTTGACAGGTTGGGGGGGGAGGGGCATCACGATGGTGGCTCTCCATCGTGATGTCGGCCAGCCATCACGATGGACGATGATATCGTCCATCGGCACAGCCCTACTATATATGTATACTACATTTGTGTAAACTGAACAATGATAGGTAAATATTTAACAACACATTTCACGTCTCTTTTTATAACCTGATCTCTTAAACAGGTTTCACTCTGAAGAATGGGAGAGGTCAACGTTAACAACACATCACTGGACATGAGCCATGATTACAACAACACCTTCAACGACCCTGAGTTTGAAAAAATAAAATTCATCAAGTATGTGATGATATGCATAATCAGCTGTATTGGAATTCCTTTGACCCTCGTGGCCATCTATGCTCTTTATTCTCTGGTACGTACATTATGACTGAGATCTATTTGTGTAAAGTCTCTGTCTGTAAAGGATCTTGATCTGAGTTGGGGGCCACATGTCAGGGGGCTGGGGTGAAGTATTTTAATGACCTATACATTTACAGGAATAATGAACTGCATAGTTCAAATGTAAAGTAAGCTGATTGGACCCTGCAGACATATTTGGGAGGAGTTCAGAACATGTTTACAACTGCTTTCTTTACTTTACCGGTAACCAATGTTTTCCTGCAGGTGCGAAAGGATCATGTTGCTCCAATCTACGTCATCAACCTTCTCATTTCTGACCTCATTCAGTTCTGCTGCATGATCGGTCGTGTGGCACCACGTGAGGACGAGAATACAGCTAGAATTATCAGTTCTATCTACAACTCTAGTCTGTTTGCCAGTGTTTGCTTCATGCTGTGCATCGCCCTGGAAAGGTATCTGTCTATCCAGAATGTGTGGAGCTACTTCTGTGTCTTACCATTGTATTACTATATCATTCTGAAGCTGTGTCTTACATCTTGTATTACAGGTATTTGGTCATCGCCTGCCCACTGTGGTACCGCTTCAGACGATCCATCAAGATCTCTGTGGTTGTCTGTGTTCTGGTTTGGATCATTTCTCTTGCCATTGGCTCCACTTTTGTATTTGGGTATTTTTCAGAAATCCCAGTAACCATCTTAGCCATATTTTTCCTCCTTCCCCTCCCACTGCTCATATTCTTTCTGGTTGGGACCCTTAAAGCCCTGTCTGCTTCCATCTCAGTTCAAGCTGATGAAAAACGTCGAATTGTGGCAATGTTGGTCCTGGTGCTGCTTATTTACATGCTGCTGTTCCTGCCCAGAATCATCAGGTTTCACAGATATGACATGACCCTCTACATTCTGTCTTATGTGTTTATTAAGTTGAGTCCTCTTGCAGACTTAGTTCTGTATGTTTTCTTGAGGAAAGGGGCCATAGACAAGCTTTTGGCCTCTGTCTGTTGTTGCAGAATGGACAGCAATGATGTCAGCAGTTCAACAGTATGAATGATGACAACATGTCCACAGTCAGCTTCAGTCAGCTTCAGCTTCATGTAAAATAAGGGTATTCTGACAGCAATCACTGAAACAGAATACAGAATACTTACTACATCAAGAACTTGGGACTTTCCACACTGACACAGTATGAACACTGAGACATTTTGTATTTATTTGAACACAACTTGCAACAGCATTACTTTAGCATAACATGTATTGAAACATGTATTTGTAACTAAAATAAAACATTTTAAATTGTACTTGTGCTTGCATCCATGGTGGCCATAATATCGTATCATGCTTTCATCCACAGCCAGCCAGTCTGCATATGGCATGACTTTGTACAATTTGTTGAGCTCGGTGAAGATGGGCCTGACCTTGAAAAATGGGTCCTCTGTGATCTTTTTGTTGTCAACAAAATGTACTGAGGCCATGATCTCGTCAAATTGATTCCTCCGCATTGCATTTGAAATGCATTCATTATGTACATCATTGTCAAGCGACCAGTGCATACGCCTTCTTGGAACAGTGCTGTAGCCAGATGCCAGTAAGATCCCATAGAATGTAAGTAGCTCTTCCATATTCATATTCAGTTGCCTGGCCTTGGTCTGGTTGGAGTAGAGGTTGGACATTTCAACGTTGATCTCTCTTAGGGTGGGCGGATACATTAGGAGGAAAACATCCATTGGATCAGGACAGCCCTGTTTGACACATTCAGCAGCATTTGGGCTGTATACTTTGTATTCAGGAAAGCTAACAGTGGTCAGCCTCTTTGATCATTTGAACACTCTGTCTTTATTTTTTACCACCTCTGGCTGTGCCCCTCTGGTGGCTAGAAGACCCGCTAGAAGGTTCGTCAGACCCACAATTCTGGCAGTTAGAGGACCTTGAGGTTTTATTGGACTTGTTTCTCTGGCGGCTAGAAGACCTTGAAGGTTCCTCAGACTGGCCATTATGGCATTCACAGGACCTTGGAGTGTGTTTAGACTTGTTTCTCTGGCGGCTAGGATATCTTGGTGGTTTCTCAGACTGGCCAGTCTGGTGGTGTAAGGACGTTGGAGGCTCTTCAGTCTTATCTCTTTGGTGGCTAGAAGAGCTTGGCTCTTCAACAGTAGACGGTGGTGAAGAAGAGGTTAGCTCTTCAACAGTAGACGGTGGTGAAGAAGAGGTTGGCTCTTTCAGTTGCCTGGTACGCCTTATAGAGGCCCTGTACTCTCCATGTTCTGTGGTGACACGTGGTAAGGGAGGGCTGGTGGGGAGAGGGGGGGGGAGCTCATACTCAGTTTTGTTCCGGTCATCTGTCTCCAACAGTTCAGCATGTGCATTTAAATTCCTAGCTGGCAAATGGCCCATCTCCCCCTCATAGGCCATATCTGACTCATCACAATCACAATCACTTATAATGGCATCTTTCTCATTTTGAGGTATGATTGCAATGTTGCATGCCTAGTCTGGGCCGTCACCTAGATCCAACATATCAAGGACTTCACTTAAAGTAAATCTAAAATAAATAAAAAATGTAGGTAAGATACGACAAGACTTGTTTGTATAGAAGTATGTGTGCATCTAGATACAACATTCTATCCCACCGGTCACTATTGTGACCGTTAACATGTTTACTCATTCTGCAAACACACCAAACACATTTAGTTAATTACAAATGTATATATCATAACTAGACAACTTAAAGAGCATGTGTACAAAAAATATTTTCCTATGTTTATTTTAACATACTTTACTAACTTTTTATTCAGAGCTTTGAGGCAGCCATCCTCTTCTCAAGGTGCAACCAGGAAGTAAACAGCTCTGGTCAAGTGACAATTTACTCAAAACATTTGACACTGCACACATTTCATTGAAACACTCTATTATTTCAATATTTACTGAAAGAGTTTTGGGAAATTCCCCAGTAACATTTTTAGAGGCTTATAAATATTTTTTTTTTTTCGGTCACAATTGTGACCGATGGGTTGAAATGGGTTAGTTGATTACATTTGCCTTCTGTTTGACAGCACAAAGGAGTGAGGAGAAAATAGAGGGTGAAATGCAGAGAGAGCAAGATGAACAAGTTGAGAAAATGGCTAGGTAGCCTATATAGTCATGTTTTTTGTGGTGTCTGACATATCTGGCGCAGATCACTCTTTGTCACATTCACTGAGCCAGTTTGTGACAGAGTCGAGAAGTCTATTAATGTTCACAAGGCCAAGAAGATTTGTGTTTTATGCTTGTATTGTATACATATGTTTTTGTCTTTTTGAAGCACTTTGTGCACCAAAAACGTGCTATATAAATGAAATTAATTTGAAACTTATGGTCTGGTCTTTCATTTTTAAGAGCTAAATAAACATGTTTGGTTTGATGTTTTTGTTATTGCTTTATCTTCGTTTATTGCTAACTATTTTTTCCCCCGCTCCCTGGTTGGGACCCTTAAAGCCCTGTCTGCTTCCATCTCAGTTCCTGTTGATGAAAAACGTTGAATGGTGGCAATGTTGGTCCTGGTGCTGGTTATTTAAACGCTGCTGTTCCTGCCCATAATCATCTTGCTTCTGAAAGACCATGACATGTATGTCATGTACGCCATGGTCCTTAACCCCCTGTCTGATATGTTTCTTATGTTGATTCCTCTTGCAGACTTAGTTCTGTATGTTTTCATGAGGAAAGGGGCCATAGATAAGCTTTTGGCCTCTGTGTGGTGTTGCAGAATGGACTGCAATGATGTCAGCAGTTCAACAGTATGAATGATGACAACATGTCCACAGTCCGCTTCATGTAGAAAGAGGGAGAGAGAGAGAGAGAGAGAAAGGGGAGAAACAGAAGAAGATATGTAGGTAAATATAATAGAGACAACACAGATTCTGTCTTCTACTGATATGTTTGCAACTTTGGATCTATCACCCTCTCTGACACACATGTGTCATGTTATGAATGTGCAAAGTATTTTGCCGTTCATAACAACTTTAATCATCATCAAGACACACGGTAGAGTAAACTGATTTGTGTTTTAAGACCAGTTGGTGTTTGCCTGCTTAATTTAATACAGTCAGTTTGTGCAACTCAAATATGAACAATCACTGTTTGTGCATCACTGTACATGATGAAAAATAAAACTCTTTTCAAGATCACTTATTTGATCTCAATTTGTTTAACTCCATTTTTGAACTCTTATCATTCAGATCCCAGACTTAAAATTTATATTTTTTCTATTTAATAATCATGAGCAACACACTTGTATTTGAATTTTTTCATATGGTTTATGCAACTTATGGTGTCTGTCCATGTATGAGTCTCCATATGTCTCTTCATATTGTTCATATTGTGTCTAAATCTTCTCCTACAAACATTGCGACCAAATGGTTTCTCTCCTGTGTGGACTCTCATGTTCTCCTGCATTGGGTTCTTGGAACTAAATCGACTAATTGATGAATGGACTAATGGTTTCAGTTGTACTCGTATAAACTGTTGGGTAGTTTAAAGGCACACTATGCAAGATTTGTACCTTAATATAACAGCTTCAAAGTAACTTCGATGGTAAACAAACTCGTAGTAGGATCAAATCATCCCGACAGCAAAGCAGGGGAGGGACGCCTCTGAGAAAAAAAGGAATGCAAGTTTGGGAGGTGGTGCCCCAATAAATCTCGTAAGAATCACAAGTTGCTTTACTACTGTCGGTTCTGCGAAGATCCGCTAGGAGTTGGCGCAGATGGAGGAGGGAGAGGAATAGCAGGGCCACAGGTCCGGTTTTATGCTAAAGCTAGCATAGCACACAAGCCACCTCTACCGAGCCTGTATCTCTCCAATGCCAGATCCCTGCTGCATAAAACGGACGACTTGGAATTACAACTCGCTAGAAATCGCTATGTTCGTGAGTGCTGTGTTTTGATTATCACTGAAACATGGCTTCACCCGGGGATATCCGAGGCTAGCATGCAGCTAGCAGGCCGCTCGCTGCTCCCCTGGGACAGGACACAGGACTGTGAGCAGAGGAGGGGGGCTGTCACTACCCGATGTGAGACGAGTGCAGATGTGAGTTATGCATGCGTCACTTTGGTGTAATAACGGGACAATTTATACACTGTTCCCCTGACCTGTACATTTCTGTAAGATGGTGGCCTTTTTTCTACCGAGAGAGCTAACAGTAGTGATCGTTACGGCTGTGTATATTCCACCCGACGCCAATGCAAACATGGCACACTCTCTCTCGTGCTGGACACCATAAATGAACAGCAGCGGGCCCAACGCGATAGTGTTCACATTATCGCAGGAGACTTTAATAAGGCCAACTTGAAGACTGTACTACCAACATTTCATCAACATGTCAAGTAAACTTGCTTGCGTTCTATGTTGGATGTTGTTGCGCTTGCTTTTTGTATGTCAGTTTTTACAACCACCTGCCTATACTTTGTATCACATTGCACTTTTCTGCTTTTTTTGCACTTCTGGTTAGAAGTGCAAAAACTGCATTTTGTTGTCTTTGTAATTTTTATTTTGCACAATGACAATAAAGTTGAATCTAATCTAATTAACAAAGTTGTTGATTCATCCATTGTTGATAATAAGACCAGTCCTACAGGCTGGAGGGGATCTAGGGTCTAACATTGGGAGAGTTAGCGTAGAGTAGCGTTATCAGCTGAATAGCTTAGTGCAGGGGCTAATGGACCCACATTTGTATCTCGTAAGTTACCCCACTAATAATGCCCGAAATGATACCAAACGTCTAAAAGTAGTACAAATAGGTTATGCTCTCATAAAACAATGGATTGGAAAGTTTGTAAGTACACCAGAAGTTTATATAAATAACACTTGCCTGCTGGCTTCTGCTCTCTGATGATGTTGTTGCTGCTGTAAGACGAGTGCTTAGGGCCGTCTACAAATTACAACACCGAAAAGAGATGCAACAAAAATATTTTTTAATTTAACTTTTTTTTTAAAGTAAGTGCTGTAGTATAACTAGCAGGAGACAAGTTATAATTGAGGTAAGTATGGAGACATTACCTTATTTAATAATTAAATTAATAAATATTTTTGTTTTGTTATGTTTGTTTGTATCTCTTTTCGGTGTAGTAATTTGTAGATGGCCCTAAGCACTCGTCTAACTGCAGGTAGCAGCAGCAGCAGCAACAGAGAGCTGAAGAGAGCAGGCAAGTGTTCATAAACTTCTGGTGTACTTACAAACTTTCCAATCCATCGTTTTATGAGAGCATAAACTATTTGTACTACTTGTAGACGTTTGGTATCGATTCGCATTTTTTGTTGGGTAACTTACCAAATGGTGGGTTCATTAGGCCTTTCGCTTATGTATTCAGCTGATAACGCTACTCTAGCTAACTCTCCCAATGTTCGACCCAGGTGAAAAAAGCTTCTAGGGGGGTGTTTGGCTCGAGGTCATGGTGCAAAGGACCCTAGGGTGAATTACTCCGAACCATCACTTTAAATACAAGTATTCCACAGCGACTCTAGGGGTAGCTGTTTGACAAAAATGGAAACTGCATACTATGCCTTTAAAGGCCATTCCATTTATATGGAACTAAGCTTTACTCTCCTCCCTGTTACGCAAGATGGCGGCGGGCAGAAACAACAACTGCCAAAGTGAGTTGTTCAAAACCTTTCTTTTTAGTAAACTCTGTGTACACAAACAATGTTCTCAATGCTGGAGTTCATGTGTCGAGCCCCAGGTGATACTTGGAGCAAAGTTTTATGTTGTGTCGAGCCTTCTTTGTGTTTTAAAAATAGTGATTTTGATGCGATCATAGTAGTGCTAGTGCTCCCATTCAAAAGATCATTTGACTGAAAACGAAAATATGGTAAATCTTAAAAGTGGCGCTAATTATGCTTTTAAACGAAAGTTTGACTCGGGTGCATTCACAAAAAGACCCTAGGTTAGATTTTGGTGAGAGTTACGCTTTAAACACACATGGCCTTGCCCCAGAGTTTAGACATCTATGAAAAGCTAACATGAAAAGTTTTCAATAAATATACATGAAGTAACTAATCTAAACATGGACAAAATTATGAATGTACTTGTTTGCTTTTTTGATGATGACCTGGCCAAAGTAACAACACAACATCTTGGGACAGTTCGGTATTTATGGAATGGATCACCAGAGGAAAATAGGAGAGTGTCATGTCTTTTTATTCTTTGTTGAAGGGAGGGTCATCCAATTTGTTTTAGTCACCCAACTTTTGTATTCATGAGAACAGCAAAATTTCAAAGTGGCCTGTTTGGTGCATATTTATCCACATAGCTCCATGTAGCTCTCTCAATCTCGGCCCCTATCGCTAGCAAATGGCTCCCTCCCTGTTTAGTCAGCCAGACATAAGCTGTAGCTTAGAGACCGTGGGATTTCCCAAACAGAATAAATCCTGCTCTCACATATAAACACAAAACTGCTTTACTTTCTCCATTGTGTTGTAACTAAGACATCTGCTGAAAAAAATAATTTTATTCATTAGCATGATTGCCGTACTGTTTAGTTCAAAAACATCCCAAACACAGTATGAAGACATAGCGGACCAGACACAAGCTTCTATTTTGAAAAGTCGAAGCTCAAGGACAGCATCAGCCAGGAGGGCATGAGACGGGAGGTCTGCAGGCTGCAGCTTTTCCCGACTCAAATATCCTTTCGGTCCCGGTAATTATTTGTGAAATTGTGCAAACGACAGCCTTTTCAAGGCATTTGAGAAGGAAGGAGTGGTAGCATGCAAGCTCCCAAATTGACGCTCGTCTGAGAAATGGAGTTTTGGATAATGATTAGCTTTGGCAGCTTTACCTGTGCTAAAATATACTATGACCGAGGAAGCCTATTTTGGGGGATCATCCAAAATGTATTGCTGGTGAATGGAGGGTCAAGTCTATTTTGACTAAAGATCCCAAAACTACTCCAGTGGCCCCTGAAATAAATACGAACAGTCCCCTAGCAAGTTTTGATTCCACTGTAAGATTTTGATATTATTATTGCAATATGTCATCTACATTGACTCTTAAAGGGGTGATAGAATGATTATATAGGGTATTTTACACTGTTCCTTAAGGTCTCCTAATGGGGTATGTAACATTGGTTGGGCTGAAAATTGCTCGAATGATATTTTATTAGGCCCTTAACTACCCTGTGAATATGGCTCTATTTGGAACAAGAGCTTATCTTCCAAATATGGTATGCTCATGAATATTCAGAATGAGCTACACGCTGATTGGTTTGAGCAAACTACATAGAAACACATGGGAGACTCTCATATTTCAGACACTGCAAAGTTATACATTGTTTATCGGGCTATTTCGTTATTAAATTCACTTCTGATACTTTTTTAAGCGAGAAATCAACTATATAAAGCTCAAATATGGGCCGTTTTACGAAAATTGATGGCTAATTGCAAATATGGTAAGACTGTGTGTCGGAGTTCAGCCGCCGGTGCTGCCTCGCCGCCCACCGGAGCTGCCTCGCCGCCCGGCCTGCCTTCCTTCACAGACCCCGGCCTGCTATGAGGTACTTGGAGCTCGGTCACGGCTCGCAGCCCACAGCAGGGACTACCAACACCGCTGCCCTGACAGAGCTCCAGGGCCTTCAACTCCCCTCTTCCTGCTAGCTAAATGGCCCGTTGTGTGAGAGTGAGAGTGCCGTCAGCGAGCTTGTTACACCAGCAATCTGTTACCACATGTTACACACGTCATGCCACTTATACAAAATCTAACTAAAGGTCTTATAAACCTAACAACGGTGTCCGATTTCAAGTTAATGAATATTTGTGAAGACAAAGTGTTTCGTTAGCTGTGACTGTCCCTTCAATCCTAGCTATGTGTAGCTACAAACCACGGATAGTTAGCTTCCTTTTCGCCTTAATTCGATTATATTTACAGTTTGAATTTCGTCACGCCACTTACACAACATCTAACTATATGTCTTATAAACCTAACAACGGTGTCCGATTTCAAGTTAATGAATATTTGTGAAGACAAAGTGTTTCGTTAGCTGTGACTGTCCCTTCAATCCTAGCTACAAATCACGGATAGTTAGCTTCCTTTTCGCCTTAATTTGAGTATATTTACAGTTTGAATTTCGTCACGCCACTTATACAACATCTACCTAAAGGTCTTATAAAGCTAACAACGGTGTCCGATTTCAAGTTAATGAATATTTGTGAATTCCAGAGGAATTCTAAGAGATGGCTAGCTAGCTCTCATTGATAGCGCTACGTCCAGTCGCAGGCGCTATCAATGAGACTCGCGGACAAGCGGCGTTTACTTCCCCAATCGTTTGTTTAAATAACTCAAGACATTATAATTACACACATTAAAAGAGTAACTGGAACCTGTGGTAACAGATTGCTGGTGTAACAAGCTCGCTGACCGCGCTCTCACTCACACATACCGGGCATTTAGCTAGCAGAAAGAGGGGAGCTGCAGGCCCTGGAGGTCTGTCAGAGCCGCGGCGTTTAGTGGTCCATTAGCGTTGTTACCAGTGACTCTGCGCGGGTATGGCTGCCAGCCGTAACGGAGCTCACAGCAGGCTGGGCGGCGAGGCAACAACCCAGGCAGCACCGGCCGCTTAATTCCGACCCACAGTCGGACAAAATTTGCAATTAGCCATCCATTTTTGTAAAACGGCCCATATTTGAGCTTTACATAGTTGATTTCTTGCATAAAAAAGTTTCAGAAGTGAATTTTGTAATGGAATAGCAGAGATCTGCGTGACCTAGCTAGATTCAGAAGACTACCTGATCTCAGGTCAGTTGTGTAGCCTATGTAAATGTTGGGGCGTGACCGTTCTCTTAAGGTTCCGGATTTTGAGATGCTTACGCAAGCAACTAGCTTTGTTGAGATTCGCCCGTTTTCAGCGGCAGTTTCAAAATATGAGATTTTCATAGTAAAGGGGTGTCAATGGGATTTTGAGCTTCTATGTATGTCCTTTTTACCCACTGAACTGTCGTTATTCAACTATGACAGGGTAAAATCGGTTTTGCATTCTATCACCCCTTTAATTTAAAATATGGTTGGAAGAAGTAAAAATGTATCCAAAACTCTTTACTTTTTAAAAAGTGTGACTTTTGTTATTGTGTAATGTAAGAAGGACTTTAACAGTTTTGCCCCCCCCCCCGTTTTTGTACGATATATAAACCTATTCATGATCAATGCATTGAACTAATTTAGTTTGTTTTACTCTTCTATAATTTTGTGTACAGATAACAAACTACACTACATACTGTTTGTTTATCTTTATTTAATATGAGTTTTATTTTTGGTGTTTTAGTGGGGAGCATGCTAGCTTTTAGGATGTGATGTGGAGCAGTTATTTAGGCATTTTCTTGAAGTTAAATTAAAAGTCTGTTTCTTCACAAAAATGGGAATGTCTGCCTTTGATTAACACTGAATTAACGCAAGGCATGGCATCTATGTTTGGACAGCACATCTCAAACACAGAGGCAATTCAAAGTGTTTTAAAACAATAAGGGAGAGTAAAATAAATGAAGATAGAATAATCATTTTTAAATTAGATTAAATAACATGCCAGTTTGTAATGTTTCCAGTCAGGATGCTTTCTATTGCTCCTCTGTAAAAAATAATAACTTGGCAGGGGACTTTTTCCCCTGTTTCCAAATGTTGAACACTGATAATAAGATCTGTAAATCATCCTTGTAATGCTGAATAACAGCAGAACAGCAATAATTGGTACCTAGTCATAGAGATGGTATGATGAAGTAAAAACCGTTTGGTGTGCATGTGTCGACAGAGTTCTCAAAAAAAAACAAGTTGAGGTGAGAGTGAGGGCTTATCTGGGTGCCTGCTAGTCAACTTCTTGTTTTTTGTGGTGTCTGACATACTGTATCTGGAGCAGATCACGGTTTGTCACATTCACTGAGCCAGTTAGTTAAAGAGTCAAGAAGTTGGTTAATGTTCACGAGGCCAAGACGATTTGTGTTTTATGCTTGTGTTGTATACATATGTTTTTGTCTTTTTGAAGAACTGGCATAGCCATTCTAATACTGTTTGTTTCCAGCAGGTGCAGCCTTTGTAGACAAACAACAGATTCTCACTCCCATCTCATAAAATACGGACACTTGGTCAGATGCCTTTGTCATTGTTATTGACGCTAAAAGTCTCCTTTAGCGTCATATAACACGCTTTATCTGAACACGCTTGGTTGGGACTATTGGCATCCCCTTTGACGCAGTTATGTTAAA
Organism: Perca fluviatilis; assembly: GCF_010015445.1. Lineage (NCBI taxonomy): Eukaryota > Metazoa > Chordata > Actinopteri > Perciformes > Percidae > Perca > Perca fluviatilis. The sequence continues at coordinate 4,500,788 of NC_053130.1, forward strand.
GGTACAATATGTAACATTTCTGCTTTAAAATGTCTAAAAACGACCATACCTATGTTATATATTTTTATGAGTTGTGTTCTTACACTATCCCAAATGTTTCCACCAAATGTCAAACCCAGAGAAATCTGTTATTTTATTTTCAGACACGACACGTTTCCTTCAGTCGCCCGTCAGTGGCGTCATAACCTTTCACTGTCTAGTTACTCTAACTTCGGTCATAACACTGGCACCAAGATGATACGTTCAGGAGTAATTGTATATCATACAATGTCACAGAAAAAAAATACTTGTAACCTGTAATACTGCTTTTTTTTGCCATACAGCATCATTTTGTGATTAATTACATCCCACTTTTTATCACAGTAATACAACAGAGACCTTATTTATTTTGAAAGTTCAATATCGATACCAGCTTAACGTTACTACAATGTGCTGGTTGACAAGTAGTTACAACATCGTTCAACATGCTAATAAAGTTATTTTTAGAATGACTGTTTCGACCACAGTTAACAGGACTGGGCTAACCCACGAATAACTTCACACGTTAACGTTAGCTGTATAGATAGACGATTAATCTAATGCTAATTTAGCCAGCTAGCACACCCGGTCTGTCTACCTTACTTCCCCGGCGCAGAGAGACTCAGTCGGGATGACAGCTGACAACAGCCCCGGGACATATAGCTAGCTAGCTAGTTACCGTTAGCCCCCAGTCAGCTATCAGCCAGCTACTTTCATTACAGCAACCCCCCGGCCAGAACTTATCTCCAGTGCCTGGTGCTTACGACGCTAACGACAGTTTAATTAAACGTCGGGAAACAGACCATATCAGACCCAGCGCTGAGTCACAACAGCGGCCATCTATAATGTTTGCGTAGATCTCCGCAGTGCTACCCGTGTATGTGCCGAAAATCTCCTCCCTGCCAAATTTCTCCCCCCTTAGCGTTTAGCTGTCTTTACGATTAGCTAAATTAACCCAACAAAAGGTGGTTTAAGCACCAAAACGAAACGTGAAAGTGAAGGGGAGATAATTCCGGGCAGCTGGGAGATGTTCTGCTGCTGCACATCAGGCATCGAACGTCCTCGCTGTCGCAGAGATTCCCCCGACAATCCCCACCCACACCCGTCTCTCAGCCTCGTTTAGTAGCTAGCTAGGGTTACAACAAACCCCGTCCGCCCCGGTGTTGAATCCATCCAAAAGGTGACATTGATATGTGAAATATTTTGTGTTTTAGCTGCTGGCTACTGTTAACTTGCTGGCTTACTAGCTAAATGGTCAGCTACAAATAAAAATCTAATCAAGAAAAACGTAATTATGTTGGGGAAACTGCAGCTATTTTATTAGAATAACATGAATAAATGTAACGTCAATAAACTTTAATGGGTAAACTCGTCCGTGAACTGATGCATTCTAACCGGCAGCGAAGGTGTGTAACACTAAAAACTCCCATAATTCCACGCAACTTCCCAACGTCATCAAAAGTCCAGTTTTACCGTCCATTGTTTTGGTTGAGAGACCCCTAGTGGCAGAAAGTCACATATTGTACGTTTAAGGAAAAGGTTGTGGATAGGCTTATGTTTCCATGACACGCGGGAATAAATGAAAGAAGAAAGCGACTTCAGGAAACATGCCACGCGGGACATAAACCCCGGTCTCCTTGGTGAAAGTCCTGTTTCTGCCTTACATACTACTCGCTAAATCCCGTGTAGATGCTGCTCTCCCGCCGGTACGTTCTACAAACAAGCTGAAGGGCACTTTTTTTCGTTGCTTCAGACACGAACATCAACAAGTGTTCTATGTGGTTATTTGTTCTTTTCACATAGAAATATAATTCCTTTGCTCTGGTAAACGGCACAATGTTTATTTAGATCACTTGATGCTAAATGTTCACATGTTTAATGTGCTTTATTTCTCGAGACTAGTAGTAGAAAGGTATGTCATGAATGCAGAAGTTGGGCTGCAGGCTCCCAAAGGTGCAGTCAGACGTGGCCATAGCACAGCGGCCGCAGTGGCAGCTCAAAGCCATGGGGTAGGTGACGGTCGGGTCCACGCCGGGGGAACAGTCAGGGAGCTTAAAAGGTCTTGTAGTAGAAGTCCTGGTACATGCACACATTCTGGTACACGTTGCTGAACGCTATCTTAAAGACAGGGTCCTGGAAGAGAGCAAACTTAATACAACGTTAGACAAAAACATCAATATTATGAATATTATGTATTTGTATCTTTCACAGACCCCGAGCGGTAATTCCTACGTCACTTCCGGAATATTTCGCTGATTTAAATATACCAATAATAGCAAAGCTGTATACAGCTTCTCTGCTGCAGCCTGACTGGCAGAAAGAATCGTGCTGTGTTCTCGAAAGATGCTTCCCATTTGTTATGACTGCGGTCATATTTTTGCGTGTGTGCTCTGTGTTTTTTCTCTTGTTTCCAATTTCACATGTAAATAGGTGCGTGCCATAGCCGGGAAGATAATTGGTGGAAAGCTTTCGAACCCGTAATTGGCTGCAGCTGGGAAAACCACCTGATATATAAGGAGCCAAGATGGCGTCCGTCTGCTGGCAGCAGGAATTTTTCATTCTCCTCATTTCCTAACCGGCCACACTTTTGCTTTGTTCAACCTTGTTTTAGATTAGATATCGTTTCTTTTGAGTAGTAAGGGTGGACTGCCAGGTGTGTTAATCCTGTTTTCTCCTGTTTAATTAGTTAGGGAGGTAAGTCTTTTGTCATTCTTTTTGCCAATTTGTCTGTTAGATTAATTTCTTATCTCCTAGACAGAATCGTTTGTTGGTTGGTTATTTTGGTGGCAGGCCACCCTGAAGCCTTGTATAATTGACCTATATCTATATGTTATCTATATTTTCTATTTAATGTAAAATAAATAAGTTTTGTGATATTCAAACAAATAATTGTTGGTGGCTACTTGAGATGGGGACAATGGGACCTTTTCATATCGTGTCCTAGGCACCCCTAGACTGGGGCGTAACACCATTGAAATACATTAGTTTAAAATTCGTGCTGAGACACACGAAAGAAATGAGATGAACGTGTCCGTGTACACGAATCAATAGATTAAATTACGTGACCATATCACACACTGCCGTGAGACTGGGTTGGATGTTAGCAATGAAATGGTACCAAAATAACGTCAAACTATTATTACACTGGAAGGAACACTCATGGACGAAGTCGTACTTCTTGGAATAATACGGTCACCGTAGGAGTTAGAACGCACTCGGAATGGGAAGGGCTAGAAAGTAATTCAGTTGGTTGTCAAATACAATTTCACCGCTAGATGGGAAAAATTCTTACACAAAGTAGCTTAAACATGCATGTGCTGATTACTACTTGTGGTGTTTTTCAACTACACCACCCCGCCCCCCCCCCCTCCCTTCCGCACTACTTTATATGTTACTTTTATGTTCATACTCATTTCATCTTTCTTTCTTTTGAAGAGGAGATGCCGATCATTTTCAACCTACTGCATGTTATGTAACCTTACCATATTTATTGTAGACTGTTTGCATGCAGAGGACAAAGCATCAGACTGATTGATTTAGGGAACTCATTCCGTGTCTTGCAGCTGTTGTGGAAATATTTTATTAAGAAAATGTGTGTAAGTGCTAGTTACAAAAGAGCTGTGTCCGTCATTGAGGAAGTGGTTCAAGACCATAGAAGGTTTAGCTCCGTGCTTGAAGTGGAAAATAAAAGGTGCCGGTACTCTCTTGCATTGGCAAATCATTATGACAGTTGAGATTTCGTCACTGAAAAACAAAACTTGGAGATATTGCTGGTACAACAGTTATTACCAACATAAATGTATGCATTTATTTAAAGAAGTTGTGTGTATGTGTGTGTGTGTGTGTGTGTTGTGGGCTTGTTTTACTATATTCGTGGGGTCTAAAAACTGGGGAATACAGTATACTTGTGGGGTCTGGACAGCCTTATGGGGCCCAAAATGCTGGACCCCACAAGGTTAAAGGGCTGTTTGAGGGTTAAGACTTGGTTTTAGGATTAGGGATAGAATTAGGTTATGGTTAGGGTGAGGGTAAGGGTAAGGGTTAACGTTAGGCATTTAGTTGTGATGGTTAAGGTTAGGGTAAGGGGCTAGGGAATACATTATGTCAACGACGGTCCCCACAAGGATAGTGAAACAAACGTGTGTGTGCAACGGTGATGAGATTGGAACTGTACAATCTCTAGGGACACACAGACATCCATGTGTTTCATTACTTGCGTTATTGTTGACGTCGGTGTCCGGTAACGTTAAGGTTGGTAGCTGCAGACTCCTCATTAACGCTAGCGGTTCTGCTCACCTCAACGTTAGCAAGTTTGAAGGTCATGAATTGTAGCTACCTGATGTTTCTGGTTGGACTTGGACCTCTGTTAACCCCTGGCACATGCGTTCTTTTAGTACCTTCCTGAAGCCAGGCTAACATAACGACTTACAAACTCGACACACTTCTTTTTAGTTTCTAGGTTTTCAGCAGTGAAAACGGTGAACGCTATCTTAAAGACAGGGTCCTGGAAGAGAGCAGACTTAGTGGGAAGTCATGGAAGACAACATGGTGATATTCATTTCCTTTTTTTCAACTACACCCCGCGACTACTTCGGGCCCTATTTTAACGATCTGAAACGGAAGTATCAAACGTGAAACACAAGTAGCTTTGTGGGCGGATCTCGGACGCTGTTGCTATGATACCGGCGGGATAAATGAGTCTTGCGCCCGATGCAAATCTAAAATGGTTTGGTCTGAAGTAGCCAGGTGTAGTTTGGGCGTAACGTGCAATAAACCAATCAGAGCGTCATCTCACATTCCCTTTAAGAGCAGGCGCGCTTGTTCCATGGCGGATTGCTATTATGATGGCGGATTTGCCTGGCGCACGCCAGCGGGAGCTGTCCAGGATGCGGCAAAGTAATAAATGCCCGTCTTGACAGGGTGGCGATGTTGCTGCTGCCTCTCGGGCGCATCTCCTCAAGTCTGGAGAGGATTGCTGCAGCCATGGAGCATGGGCCTCCAAACGCACCACCTGCTCCTGTTGTGCCCCTTCCTCCCCCCCCCCACTCCATCTCCGTCCACCCGCTCCACCAGGAGCGCATCGCACATTACCACTCCCGGACCAGATCCGCCGGAGTGTCCAATCCCGCCGTGGGTTCAACATCACGTCTCCTTAAGTCCTCTAATATTTCCTCCTTTATGTCATCAACACATCCATGATTCATGGAAATGTTGTGTAAAACACAACAAGCCACAAAGAATGCTGGGACTTTTTGAGGACTGTACTGTAAAGTGCCTCCTGATCTACCCAAACACCTGAAGTGCATTTTCAGTAATATTTTTCCTTGTAATTATGTATGGTTGGCAAAAATGGGAACTGCTGCGTCCGTGTAGATGAGAGAAGCAAAGTGTATGCGCGTTGTGCACACACTACATTACGGCCAAGCATGCGCCCCTAAAATAGCATCTGAATAACGTCCCATTGACTTTAGACTAGCGCCACTGACTTTAGACTAGCGCCACTGACTTTAGACCAGGTTTTTCCTGGTCTGTGGCAGAATTGTTTTCTGAAACTGCAAAATAGCATCAGGGAACGTTTGTGCCGGAACACGCCTCCTCTTTTCGCTGAACCTCCCCCGGGAGCGCAAATACATTCCCTAATTTACAGACGTGCGTCTGTGGAGGGAAAAGTCCGCTGTTAGTCGGGTGCAAAATAGGAATGATACATGCATCGGTGTACAAAGGCAATTGCGCTGAGTGCAAGAAAGGGCCCTTCATGTTCATACTCATTTCATCACTCTTCCTTCGAAGACGAGGCGTAGATTATTATCAACCTAATGCATGTTATGTAACTTTACCATATTTATTGTCATATTTATCAGACATTGGTGTAGGGAACTCATTCAGTGTCTTGCAGCTGTCTAAGGTAAGTTTTGTGACATTTTATTATATAGATTGTTTAGAAAGGTAAAGACATTGTAAATAGTCATGAAAAGGATTATGTAACCTTTAACAAGCAGACAGCTGTGGACTGTACTGTGTTTAAACCAACTATATTTCATTTGGGTTTTTCCCTGTCTTACCTTAAATTGTAAGCCTTATGGATATGTGATTGTGTAACAAAGACAGAAAATGTAGTTCAAGAAAGCGGCTAAAAGATATAAGCATGCAAAATCAAGTACATTTGCTGAGGGAAAATTGAGAAGAAAAATGGGATAGAGCATACACAATTAATGGGAAATTAAACAACAAGAAGTAGAACTACTGTGTAGACATTTCAGAAATGTAGTCCATATATCGAAAACGTGCTTACAAAGGCTATTTCTTACAAATGTTGTATGTATGTTCTGAAACATCATTAATTCACGGAAATATATTTGCAAAGGGTGGCTACTTTGAGGAATCTAAAATATAAGACATGTTTTCAGTTATTTCACACTTTTTGTTAAGTACATAATGCCATATGTGTTCATTCATAGTTTGGATGCCTTCAGTGAGAATCTACAATGTAAATAGTCATGAAAATAAAGAAAACGCATTGAATGAGAAGGTGTGTCCAAACTTTTGGCCTGTACTGTATGTATACTGCATTTGTGTGAACCGAACAATGTTAGGTAGATATTAAACAACATGTTTCACGTCTCTTTTTATAACCTGATCTCCTAAACAGGTTTCACTCTGAAGAATGGGAGGTTTCAACAATAACGACACATCACTGAACAACAGTACCGACTTGGACTTGAGAAAAATAGAATCTATCATATATGTGATGACATGCATAATCATCTGTATTGGACTTCCTTTGACCCTCGTGGCCATCTATGCTCTTTATTCTCTGGTACGTATATTATGACTGAGATCTATTTGTATAAAGTGTCTGTCTGTAAAGGATCTTGATCTGAGTTGGGGGCCACATGTCAGGGGGCTGCAGTGAAGTATTTTAATGACCTATACATTTACAGGAATAATTAACTGCATAGTTAAAATGTAAATTAAGCTGATTGGACCCTGCAGACATATTTGGGAGGAGTTCAGAACATGTTTACAACTGCTTTCTTTACTTTAACCAATGTTTTCCTGCAGGTGGGAAAGTATAATGTTGCTCCGATCTCCGTCATCAACCTTCTCATTTCCGACCTCGTTCAGTTCTGCTGCCTGATTATTTGGGTGGCACAACCTGAGGACCAGAACATATATAAAAAAGGTGGTCGCATTTATGGCTCTAGTCTGTTGGCCAGTGTTGGCTTCATGCTGTGCATCGCCCTGGAAAGGTATCTGTCTATCCAGAATGTGTGGAGCTACTTCTGTGTCTGACCATTGTATTACTATATCATTCTGAAGCTGTATCTTACATCTTGTATTACAGGTATTTGGTCATCGCCTGCCCACTGTGGTACCGCTTCAGACGATCCATCAAGATCTCCGTGGTGGTCTGTGTCCTGGTCTGGATCCTTCCTCTTGTATATTGCTTCTCTTTTGAATACACAGATCTTTTGAAAATTAATGTAACAATCTTAGCCATATTTTTCCTCCTTCCCCTCCCACTGCTCATATTCTTTCTGGTTGGGACCCTTAAAGCCCTGTCTGCTTCCATCTCAGTTCCAGCTGATGAAAAACGTCGAATTGTGGCAATGTTGGTCCTGGTGCTGCTTATTTACATGCTGCTGTTCCTGCCCAGAACCTTTCTGTTTCTGCATAAGGGAGACAGTTTTAACTTCCTCGACATCCTGTCTCATGGGTTTCTTAGGTTGAGTCCTCTTGCAGACTTAGTTCTGTATGTTTTCATGAGGAAAGGGGCCATAGATAAGCTTTTGGCCTCTGTGTGTTGTTGCAGAATGGACAGCAATGATGCCAGCAGTTCAACAGTAAGTATGAGTCAGCTTCATGTAGGCAGAGAAATAGGGATAGAGAGACAGGAAGGGGAGAAAACAGAAGGAGACATGTAGGTAAATAAAAAAGGATAGAGACAAGAAAGATTCTCTCTTCTACGGATATGGTTTTTAATAAGACACCTAATTGTTGATACAAGGAAGTATTGTCTTTATGCTGTGGGAGTTCTGCTCGCTGGGAAATATTTTTGTAAACTTGCTCTGCTTCATTGTGATTTCTTTAACAAATGTCAATCAAATATGCTGTTATTAGGTTGCTAGTCTAGTTAATGTCTATCATTATTATACTTGGTGACCGGTTGTGACAGGCTTGTGGCCTACTACTGTGAGTTGAGTGAGCTATTGTTTTGCTAGCACACTGTAGTGAGGCAGCTTCTGGGTGAAAGTAATGTGTTTTAGGTAAGTTACCATTTAGAAAGAAAGATAGATAGATAGATACAGTAGATAGATTAAAAAGCTATTTCTCATGTGGTTTGTCCGCGCCCTCATGACCCTAAACCTGTCTGAGGGTAGGGTGTCAAAAAAGGATATGGCCAGTGTTTTATGCGAGGCAATGGTCAAATGTTTTATTATTTACACTGTAATTAAAGAAACATTAATAACAGTGCTGTAGTAACTTTAATTATATATTAGGGGTGGCACGGTTCATGACAAAACATCCAACGCATGCGCAATGTAGCCTCGTGCCCATCAGGTGCCCGTATGTGACCTCAGATAGTGTGTTTCCTTTTCGCGCGAAAGAAGAGGTGTGGACAAGTTAAGAACAAAACGTACAGCGTAAGCAAAATATGTTAGACCATCCTGCCAACCTGTAAACATTTTAACATCAACGTAAGCTGCGTTGTTTCACTCTAAAGTCGCTGAAAGATGCTGCTGTTTCAACCCCGTCGGCTCTCTGCAGCGGGAGGGGCTGCTGCTCAGTTCCCCCCGTGACTGACGCGCGCACAGACACACACACACACAAACACACACACACACACACACACACACACACACACACACACACTGGATGCAGGAAAAAATGGAGCTGAGACGACCCGATGACCTAAATTGAGGACAGCTACGCTCGTTATTGTAAGTGCAATGTTAAGTTAAAGTCCAATAAGTCCTTTATCAAACCGTATGAATGTGTGTCCCAGCCCAGGATAGGAAATTAACTAACAATGTAAAGATCAACAAGCCACTGACAGACATGTTGAAATTTGATTCATTCATAAATTATTATTTTTTGTCTTAAATCCACCAGCCATTTTCATATTATACCAACATTTGCAGCATCCTGAGCCTTTTTGGTAAGGTTACTAGGAAAACTCAGCCTAGAGTAGTTTTATTATCCCCAAAAAAGTTTCCTTTTTATTTTTAAAGAACTATACAAAAAAAAGAAATCGCAACTTTTTTATATTTAACGTATTCTGACTTATTCAAAAGACGGAGCTTTAAGTGTTTACACTGAAGTTGGCAGTTTGATAAATGCAAGTTATTTCAATTGATATTCTGTAATTTTTCAATCTTTGTGTGCTAAAATGGCACATAAGTTCCTATACCAAATAAATGAAGAGCTTGTTGAAATCATCAATGTCTTCCCTCTTGCTGTATCAAAATCTCACCAAGCTTTCCTCAGAGATGGTCCCAATAATGTGCTTAAAGTCAAGTCAAATTCAGTTTGTGCATGACTACATGATATAACTATTTTAATACTGTATCCTACATTTCGGATAATTAAGCTTAATAGTATATTTCTGGAGTGTTAAAGATTAAAAGAAAAAATAACAACAAGAACCGTACAGAAGCGAAAACCGTGACCCTAAAACCGTGATAGGAACCGAACCTTGGTTTTGTGAACTGTGCCAATATACTATATATATATATATATATATATATATATATATATATATATATATATATATATATATATATATATATATATATATATATATATATATTGTCGGGTGGTGATGGCACATGCCTTTGGTGTGGGAGATCTGGGTTCAATTCCCAAATTCCCACTGTGATACATCAACCAATGTGTCCCTGAGCAAGACACTTAACCTCTAGTTGCTCCAGAGGCGTGTGACCTCTGACATATATAGCAATTGTAAGTCGCTTTGGATAAAAGTGTCAGCTAAATGACATGTAGTGTAATGTAATATACTGTATGTATATATATATATATATATATATATATATATATATATATATATATATATATAAAAAATATATACAGTACAGGCCAAAAGTTTGTACACACCTTCTCATTCAATGTGTTTCTTTATTTTCATGACTATTTACATTGTAGATTCTCACTGAAGGCATCAAAACTATGAATGAACACATATGGAATTATGTACTTAACAAAAAAGTGTGACATAACTGAAAACATGTCTTATATTTTAGATTCCTCAAAGTAGCCACCCTTTGCTTTTTTGATAGCGCTGCAAACCCTTGGTGTTCTCTCAATGAACTTCATGAGGTAGTCACCTGAAATGGTTTTCACTTCACAGGTGTGCCTTGTCAGGGTTAATCAGTAGAATGTTTCCCTTATTAATGGGGTTGGGACCATCAGTTGTGTTGTGCAGAAGTCAGGTTGATACACAGCCGACAGCCCTATTGGACAACTGTTAGAATTCATATTATGGCAAGAACCAATCAGCTAAGTAAAGAGAAACAAGTGGCCATCATTACTTTAACAAATGAAGGTCAGTCTAGGGTTGGGCGATGTCCCCTAAATTGGCAGTTGACGATGTTTACAGTAAAACATCGTGATGGACGATGATTCAATAAATAGAAACATAACTCTTGCAGCGCACATGAACAGATGCGCAATATTAGCTCACACATAAAATAGCACCCTCGTGAATTAGCCTGTTGCTAACGTACATTCATAAATCCTGCATAACATCGTCCCGTACCTGCAGGATCTCAGACTTACTTAATGATGCACGCACAGAGTAGTGTCGACAAACTTAGTCCAATGAGGGGAGAAAGGAAAGTGTGATAGCGTTCCACTTTTAACGCTTTTTTCTCTCTCACTCGAGACCGCTGTGTCCAACGTTACTAGAAGGTAGAGCGAGCTACAACTGACAGGGAGAGAGAGAGAGAGAGAGAGAGAGAGAGAGAGAGAGAGAGAGAGAGAGAGAGAGAGAATGTATCACTACAGCCAATCCAGTCTGCTGAAAGCGATGGTCCATCACGATGGTGGCTCTCCATCGTGATGGCTGGCCGACATCACGATGGACGATGATATCGTCCATCGGCACAACCCTAGGTCAGTCAGTCTGTAAAATTGCGAAAACTTTGAATGTGTCCCCAAGTGCAGTCGCAAAAACCATCAAGCGCTACAACGAAACTGGCTCACATGAGGACCGCCCCAGGAAAGGAAGACCAAGAGTCACCTCTGCTGCTGAGGAGAAGTTCATCCGAGTCACCAGCCTCAGAAATCGCAAATTAACAGTAGTGGTGGTCTGAAACGCAGAGTGAAGGCAAAAGGGCCAACAAGTGCTAAGCATCTCTGGGAACTCCTTCAAGACTGTTGGAAAAGCATTTCAGGTGACTACCTCTTGAAGCTCATCAAGAGAATGCCAAGAGTGTGCAAAGCAGTAATCAGAGCAAAGGGTGGCTACTTTGAGGAATCTAAATATAAGACATGTTTTCAGTTATTGCACACTTTTTTGTTAAGTACATAATTCCATATGTGTTCATTCATAGTTTTGATGCCTTCAGTGAGAATCTACAATGTAAATAGTCGTGAAAATAAAAGAAACGCATTGAATGAGAAGGTGTGTCCAAACGTTTGGCCTGTACTGTACTGTATATATATATATATATATATATATATATATATATATATATACACAATTGAACTGTATATGGCGCGAGCCAAACCTGAGTCAGATAGAGATCGAAAAAAGGAAAGGAGAGAAAGTTGAGTTACTGAAGTCCAGTAAAGAGTGGTAGGACAAACCTTTTTGAACTTCCCCCCCACACAAGGACTTTTTCCTTTTTTTTCCCTGAACACGGTCGATGGAGAGAACACTGAGAGGGACTTAGACACTGATTAAAAGGAGCTCTTGGATCAACTTCTTTATATACTTATTATTTATAGCATAAGTTGGTTTGTTATAGAATGTATGGTCATGTTATGTGTCACAGTTTGGTAAATGACTGAGTGATAGTGGATTTCTGACATAAAGAAACTTTATGTCAAATTTATGTTTATATTTTGGTTGGTATTTTAATTGATTTAAAAGAGGAAAAATTAAAGGAGCCTCTTGTTAAATTAGAGGCACTATGAAATAGGATTTATAAATTTGTAAAAGACAAAATAAAGGGGAAAAAAAACAACTTAATGAGTGCCTGACTAAAAGGAAATTTAAAAAAGCATTCCAATCTGAAATATAATAGGGTAATGAAAATAAACTAGGCACTTACCTGACAGGTGGATTCCAGCATAAACCATAGAGAAAAGGAGATTTTTTAGAAGCTAAAGGGTATTTTATTTATTATTGCATGTGTTGTGTGGTTTTATTTGTATATTGTTATTCTGTGTTAAATGGCATTTTAAGAATAAGACAAATTAAATAGAAAAAGAAGATAACTGCAAGATGAAATACATTACATTACATGTCATTTAGCTGACGCTTTTATCCAAAGCGACTTACAATTAAGTGCTTTCAACTGTGAAGGTTCAAACTCGAGACAACAAGTAGTAAGTGCAAGTACATTAGCTTTAAATAAGCAAGGCTACAAAGAGACATATGAACATGAGACTTTTTTTTTTTTTTTTTTTATCCGAGGTGTAGTCGGAAGAGATGTGTTTTTAGCCTTCGGCGGAAGATGTATAGGCTTTCATCCATCCTGATGTCGATGGGGAGCTCGTTCCACCATTTGGGAGCCAGGAGAGTGAACAGTCTGGATTTCGTTGAGTGATTAGTTCTCCCTCGCTGTGAGGGGGCAGCAAGCAGTTTGGCTGATGCAGAGCGAAGTGGGCGGGTTGGGATATATGGTTTGACCATGTCCTGGATGTAAGCTGGGGCTGATCCGTTCGTGGCCCTGTATGTAAGTACTAGTGTCTTGAAGCGGATGCGTGCAGCAATTGGTAGTAGTTACTTCTGGGTGTTACAATTTTAAATCTTGATCTGCCCGCTCACATGTAGCTCTGTGCGGGTAGGACCATATATAAAGTGTGTGCAGAGAACACACTTTCAAAATGCGCTCATACAGTATGGAGATGCAACATCAGTTATTCTCCCAAAACAGTGCGTTTATCCAGACCAGCTGACAGTCTTGCCTGGGCCCGGGACGAGATAAGCTTAGATGGGCCCCCCGCGCCCAGATCTCTCCTTTTTCCTTGCTCTTCCTCTCCCCTGCTCTTCCTTTCCTGTTCCTCTCCTCTCCTGTTCATCTCCTGTACCTCTCCTCTGCTCTTCCTCTCCTGGTCCTCTCCTCTCCTCTTCCTCTCCTGCTCCTCTCCTATGCTCTTCCTCTCCTATGCTCTTCCTCTCCTCTGATCTTCCTCTAATCTGATCTTCCTCTCCTCTCCTCACATCTCTCACTGAAATTAATGTGATCAGTCTCTGATCCATCCTGCTCAGACTCTCCGACAGGGCAGCATCTCTCTCTCTCTCTCTCTCTCTCTCTCTCTCTACCGGTAGCCTGACTCTGTCCCTCCGTAGGCAGCGGGCCCCTCCCGCATCACTCTCTCTGTCACCTGACAGCAGCTGGATCTCTCCCTCTCTGTCTCATCCTCTCTGACGGAGCTACCAAACTCAACTCTTTCTGTAAAAGAGAACGTGTTGTCTCAGGCTTTTATACAAGCTAATGGACGTTAACATGAGAGCTGGCCTGTTAGCTTACGTTACATGGCTTGTAAACGGCGCTTGTTTCTTTTACCTTGCTCTACGTTGACAGTTCCAGCTTCACCGTCACCACCTTTTTTTAAAAATATTTGTTTAGAAAATCTCTAAGGCCTCTATTTTCTTCTTCTCTTTTCCTTCCTTTTCTGAGCACCGGACTTGTGCTGACCGGACATTTTGAGCATACTGAACTTCAAATCTACTGAAAACAACATCAACTTTTGATAAGTGGCCAAACCATTTTTGTGTTGGGGGTGGGGGGGTTCTTGACCACTATTTCAAGGACAATTAGGAAGAAAACAAATAAAAGCTTTTATGTAACTCAAATATTACATATTTTTTTCCACAAATAGGCCTATTTAAAAAACTGTTTTTCAATTATTCCATAATTTAATGAGGGCCCAGTTCTGGGCCCCCAGTTCTGGGCCTCCCCCTACTGTGGGCCCGGGACAACAGACCCGTTTGTCCCCCCCTATCGGCAGGCGTGCGTTTATCCACCGAGTCCCGAGTCATGGCAGAGTTTATCAGCCGAACTCCAGAGCGCAAATCTACGTTTGGTGTACCAAAATCATCGTAAGGTAAGAGACACGGTGTCTTACATCTCTGCGTCTTTTTCCTGTCGTCATACAGGCCCAGATGGTAGCCTATATTTAGCCTTGTATAATTGTGCTTTATGTATGCCTATTATAAAGAAACAAATAGTCTGTAACTTTTTAGTATTTTTGCACATACTGTTGGAAAAAGATTTTACATAGTCTGTTACTTTGTGGCACTTAGGCCCTTTTTTGGCCGTTATGCGGTTTATGAACACTTAATCTACTTGTGGTTGTTTTAAAATAAACAAACATTGTCATCTAGACAACCGATCCTGGTGCGTCAAGCTCCTTGTTTTAACAGACATTTTGATTATGCATGTATTGCTAATAATATATAATTTACATTGGTAGCACTATATGAATAGCATTTTAGTTTATATGCACGCATTCACACAGATATTTAGATAGGCCTACTTTTTTCATCGCTGGTTTTTGGAGTTCGCTGTGCAGTAGGCCCACAGTTTGTGCAACTTCAGGCACCTTGTATTGGTTTTAACATTCAGCCAAGTTAGTTTGTATTTAGAGTTGATCAGATCCACTTGTTAGTCTTCTGGGTGTGATGAGTTTTTTTCTTTCAAACAGCACCTGAATGCAGCATTGTTAAGCAGCTAAAGTCTTAGATGTCAGATTTTTTCACGAGCACACAAATGTTAAAATCCCAGGATGTTTCATTTACTGATGTTTATCACCTCATTTAAATACATAACTGATTGCTCTTCACACTGGCAGCTACCTGAACTCATGTTCATGGAAACACTCACAGACTTCATTCTGGTAGTAAAACTGGGACTTTGAAACAACACTGTGATGAGATTATGTCCGATAACAGACATGTTGTGTTAACAACCACTGTTTGTGCTGTACGTATATTAGAAACAGAGCATCACGGTACATGATGAAGAATAAAACTCTTTTACAGATCACTTGTTTGATCTCAAACAAATATTCACATTTCTTCATGTGGTTTATGCTGCTTATGGTGTCGGCCCATGTATAATTAATGTATGTACCTGCATATTTTGCTATTGACTAAATCTTCTACAACAAACAGCAACTACATTGTTGTTCTCCAGTATGGACTCATGTGTCTCTTCAGGATGGTCTTCTGGCAAAATCTTCTCCCACAAACACTACACCAAAATGGTTCCTCTCCTGTGTGGACTCTCATGTGTTTTTTCAGATTTCTCTTGTAACTGAATTTCTTCTCACAAAACTGCAACCAAATGTTTTTTTCTTGAAAAGAAAATAGTCACGTAACGATCTTGAGTAAATGTACTTGGTTACATTCCCCCACTGACTAAAGGCCCCAGAGATGTTGTACCGTAACTGTGTGACTGCTGGATGTTACAGGTTTAACGTATCAACTTAAAATGTGGTGATGTGTCAGCGTTGTTATCACTTCTTGTTTCTGCTAAAAAAATAGAAGTGGCCAAGGCTACATGTTTAAAGCAGGAAATGTACGTGCTATTAAGCTCAGAAGAAGATGTAGATTAATAGTGAATAGGTTTCACAGGTTAGTGTTTGTTAAGACATGGTGAATGTGTCAGGACACATTTTGTTCTAGACGTCAGAGTGTCAAAGTCAGGAACCGAGATCCTGATTTAAAACAAGGCCCTTTTTCCCAAAAGCACACCAAAGCTATCAGGTAATGCTAAAATCCTTCTTACAAACCTTAAGAAAGTCCATCTCATCTTTTCAGCAGCCCTGGATTCGTTCAGCAGTTTACGTGCAAAATGCATATTGTTTAGAGTAAACTTGCATAAAGATTTTAGAATATGATAGAGGGTATTTAAACCTTCAATAATTCAATTCAATTCAATTTTATTTATAGTATCAAATCATAACAGAGTTATCTCGAGACACTTTATAGATAGAGTAGGTCTAGACCACACTCTATAAATTCCAAAACCCCAACAATTACAGTAATTCCCTCAAGAGAGAGCATTAGCAGTGGCTATTGCGACAGTGGCAAGGAAAAACTCCCTTTTAGGAAGAAACCTCGGCAGACCCAGACTCTTGGTAGGCGGTGTCTGACGGGCCGGTTGGGGGTGTGATGAACAGTGGCACATAATAGTCACATTAAAGATAATGGAACAGTGACTTCGAAGTCATCGTGGAAGTTCATGTCATGTCGGATGCGCAGGGGCAGGACGCACGAGATGCAGCGGGAATTGTTAGAGAATCGCAGAGCTATGCTCGGCGAAGAACATATATGGACTCGGGGAGTAAACTCCCCAGAGCTAGGTTAGTAACAAGCATTTCTGGGACAGGATGCATACAAAAGGAAACAAGTAGAGATGAGAGAGCAGCTCAGTGTGTCATAGGAAGGAAGGAACTTCCCCGGCAGTCTAGAATTATAATAGCATAACTAAGAGAGGCAGGTTAAAGAGAGGTGCCTGGTCGGGCTAGAACTCTCCCCAACCGGATCGGGCTGTACTGGCCTGCCTCCCTCTACTCTCGCTATATTATTGATTATATAATAAATAAAACTGATGACTATGAAGAGAAGCAGGTGGGCCGGTTAGGCGGACGCTGCAACTCTCACCCTTAAACTATAAGCTTTATCAAAGAGGAGGGTTTTCAGTTTACTCTTAAATGTGGTGACGGTGTCTGCCCCTCGAACCCAAAGTGGGAGATGGTTCCACAGGAGCGGAGCCTGGTAACTGAAGGCTCTGGCCCCCAGTCTACTTTTAGAGACTCTAGGAACCACACGTAGCTCTGCATTCTGGGAGCGTAGTGCTCTACTAGGACAATAAGGTACTAGGAGCTCTTCTAGGTATGATGGTGCTTGACCATTTAGAGCTTTGTAGGTCAGGAGGAGGATTTTAAATTCGATCCTAGATTTTACAGGAAGCCAGTGCAGAGAAGCCAATACAGGAGAAATATGATCTCTTCTCTTAGTTCTCGTCAGAACACGTGCTGCAGCATTCTGGATCAGCTGGAGAGTCTTAAGGGACTTATTTGAGCAACCTGATAGTAAGGAATTGCAGTAGTCTAGTCTAGTTTTCAGCATCGATTTGAGACAGGATATTCCTAATTTTGGCAATGTTACGAAGATGGAAAAAGGCTGTTCTTGAGGTTTGTTTTAAGTGGGCATTGAAGGATATATCCTGATCAAAAATAACTCCTAAATTTCTGACAGTAGTGCTGGAGGCCAGGGCAATTCCATCCAGAGTAGCTATATCTTTAGATAATGAAGTTCGGAGGTGCGTTGGTCCCATCACAATAACTTCAGTTTTGTTTGAGTTTAACATCAGGAAATTGTGGGTCATCCAGGATTTTATATCTTTAATACACGCTTGAAGTTTAGCTAACTGCCCACTTTCGTCTGGCTTAATTGACAGATATAATTGGGTGTCGTCTGCGTAACAGTGAAAGTTAATTGAGTGTTTCCTAATAATATTACCAAGAGGAAGCATATATAAGGAAGATAGAATTGGTCCAAGCACTGAGCCTTGAGGAACGCCATGGCTAACTTTAGCGTGCTTGGAGGGTTTATCGTTAATGTTAACAAATTGGGATCGCTCAGAGAAATAGGACTTAAACCAGCTAAGTGCGATTCCTTTAATGCCAACTAAGTGTTCCAGTCTCTGTAACAGGATGGTATGGTCAATAGTGTCAAATGCAGCACTAAGATCTAGTAAAACAAGTCCTTTGTCTGCAGCAGTTAGAAGGTTGTTAGTAATTTTCACGAGTGCAGTCTCTGTGCTATGATTCTTTCTAAATCCTGATTGAAAGTCATCAAATAAACTATTGCTATGTAGAAAATCACATAACTGATTAGCAATTACCTTCTCAAGGATCTTGGATAGAAAGGGAAGGTTAGATATAGGTCTATAGTTTGCTAAGACCTCAGGATCGAGGGTGGGTTTTTTTCAGAAGAGGTTTTATCACAGCTATTTTAAATGACTGTGGTACATAACCTGTTAATAGAGACATATTGATCATATCTAGTAGTGAAGTGTTAACCACGGGTAATGCTTCTTTGAGTAGCCTCGTTGGGATGGGGTCTAAGAGACAGGTAGATGGCTTAGCTACGGTGGCCGGGAAGTGCAATGCAACATTACAAAGACTGAAACACTTTTACATTTTGGAAAACAAAATAACATTTTGGAAAACAAATTTACATTTTGGAAAACAAAATAACATTTTAGAAAACAAATTTACATTTTGGAAAACAAAATAACATTTTAGAAAACAAATTTACATTTTGGAAAACAAAATAACATTTTCGAAAACAAATTTACATTTTAGAAAACAAATTTACATTTTGGAAAACAAAATAACATTTTAGAAAACAAATTTACATTTTCGAAAACAAATTAACAAGATGCAAAACACTTTTACCAGTCCCAAAACAAATTTACAAATGACAGATTCTTCACGGAAAGGGAATGTACCACATACCGGAAGTGATGAGGTTTTGTATACATGTCGCCTTGACTACGGCAGTTATGGATCGAATGCGTCAATAGAGCCGCCATCTTGGAACAGGGGAGGCACTGCCTTATATACTGTCTATGGGCCGTCCTTAATGCATCAGCGTCAATGTAGGCAAAGGTCTAACGGAAATAAAATCACTATAAATCGTCAAAATCTCATGCGATGTTCTAGTTTTTTTAAACAAAAAGACAAAGAGACTAATTAATGTGTTAATACAAAGAATATTTATTATAATCAGTTCACAGATATGAGTACAAACGGAAACTTCACCCTTCTGAACTAAGAGGTTCTGCTTCAAAGTGAAGTTTAAACAGACTGAAATGTCCAGGCTCACTCCCCCACTAATGATTCATTTATTTCTGCATGTATTTATTTATTTAACGAGACTTTAAGTCGCGGTGTTTGTCCACAGTCCGAGTCCCGCCAGACTCCCTTTAGGAAACCTGTGATTTAAACTTCAGCAGGCTGTGACAGTCCGCTCCGTTCAGTCCTGGATCTGATTCTCCCGGGCTTCCCTTCCCTCCAGCGCCGCCCCGCAATACGGCCTGGGTCTCCAGCTGCGTGGTGTCGGTTTTGGCTCCCAGGAATGGGCAGTGAGCTCCAGGTCCTGCAGCTGCAGACGGACTCAGCTGCCCCCTGTTGTAGCCCGATCCGGCGCGGCTGTCGATACGTTCCCTGTGTTTCCGTCAGGTCCGCGTCATATAAAAACTCCAACCGACCAACACGTAAAGTCACCATAAACTTCATTCACGCCATATACTCACTCACAACAACACAAAATTGATTGCGCTCACCAACAACACCTCATCACTTCCGGTATGTGGTACATTCCCTTTCCGTGAAGAATCTGTCATTTGTAAATTTGTTTCGGGACTGGTAAAAGTGTTTTGCATCTTGTTAATTTGTTTTCTAAAATGTAAATTTGTTTTCGAAAATGTAAATTTGTTTTCTAAAATGTTATTTTGTTTTCCAAAATGTAAATTTGTTTTCTAAAATGTAAATTTGTTTTCGAAAATGTTATTTTGTTTTCCAAAATGTAAATTTGTTTTCTAAAATGTTATTTTGTTTTCCAAAATGTAAATTTGTTTTCTAAAATGTTATTTTGTTTTCCAAAATGTAAATTTGTTTTCCAAAATGTAAATTTGTTTTCTAAAATGTAAATTTGTTTTCTAAAATGTTATTTTGTTTTCCAAAATGTAAATTTGTTTTCTAAAATGTTATTTTGTTTTCCAAAATGTAAATTTGTTTTCCAAAATGTTATTTTGTTTTCCAAAATGTAAATTTGTTTTCCAAAATGTAAATTTGTTTTCCAAAATGTAAAAGTGTTTCATTCTTTGTAATGTTGCATTGCACTTCCCGGCCACCGTACTTAGCTGAAGATACCTTTACCATTAGTTGTTGAAGGTCTATAGGATAAAAGCAGTCCAAGTATATGTCAGGTCTAGTCGTTCTTTCTAGCAGTCCTGCATTGAAAGGTGAACCGTTAGAAGTTGAGGGCAAAAGGTGATGAATTTTATCTCTAATTGTTATAATTTTATCATTAAAGAAGCTCATGAAGTCGTCACTACTCAGAGCTAGAGGAATAGATGGCTCAGTAGAGCTCTGACTCAGCCTGGCTACAGTGCTGAAAAGAAACCTTGGGTTGTTCTTGTTTTCTTCTATTAATGATGAGTAATAGTTTGATCTGGAATATCTGAGGGCCTTCCTATAGGTTTTCAGACTGTCTTGCCAGTCCAAATGAGACTCTTCCAGTTTGGTGGAGCGCCATTTACTTTCAAGTTTTCGCGAGTTTTGCTTTAATTTACGAGTTTGGGAGTTATACCAAGGTGCTAGTTTCCTTTGCTTCATCTTCTTCTTTTTGAGTGGGGCAACAGAATCTAAAGTAGTCCGTAGGCAGGCCGTAACACCATCTACACAATTGTCGATTTGAGAGGGACTAAAGTTTACATAAAGGTCCTCTGTTGTATTAAAACAAGGTAATGAGTTTAGTGCTATTGGAATGTCTTCCTTAAATTTAGCTATAGCACTGTCAGATAGGCATCTAAGCTTTTATCTAATTTCGTATAATAGGGTATTAAGAATTTGAAAGTAATTAAGAAGTGGTCTGATAATAAAGGATTTTGCGGGAATACTAATACATCTTCAATTTTGATACCATATGCCAGCACGAGGTCGAGGGTGTGGTTAAAACAGTGCGTGGCCTCATGCACACTCTGAAGCCAATAGAATCTAGTAGTGAGTTGAAAGCAGTACTAAGGCTATTGCTGTCAACGTCCACATGGATATTAAAATCACCTACAATAAGTACTTATTTAAGGACTACACACGATAAAAACTCTGAGAATTCAGATAAAAATTCAGAATACGGACCCGGAGCTCAGTAGACAACAAGACATATAATTGGCTGTACTGATTTCCGTGTTGGATGTTGAAGATTAAGAACAAGGCTTTCAAAAGAGTTATAATTTAGTTTGGGTTTAGGGTTAATTAACAGGCTTGAATCAAATTTGGCTGCAACCCTCCTCGGCCTGAGCCTCTAGGAATTTGAGTATTAATATGACTGGGAGGAGTCTCTTCATTTAGACTAACATATTCTTCATGGCCCAGCCAGGTTTCAGTAAGACAGAGTAGATCAATTTGATTATCAGATATCAATTTGTTTACTAGTACTGCTTTAGAAGACAGAGATCTGATATTTAGTAATCCACATCTAATTTTCTTATCCTTTTCTATCATTGCAGTGGTAGTTTTAATTCCAATTAGGTTGTTAAGTATTGCCCCTCTCTTGGTTACCTTTGATCTAACTGATCTGAGTCGAGGAACAGACACCGTCTCATTTTTTGGGACAGGCTGTGGCTGACGTGAACTGGATGCTAAATTGACTATGTTTGCAGTCAACTTCTTATTACTTAGGGGATTCACCACTTTGTATGGTCTGCTGTTGATTATAAGTGGAATAGTACTAGTACTACATGTTACTGGAATAATACTAGTACTACATATTACCCTGCAGAAAACATTTTCAGATTCATCCACTTGTAAAGTGCTATCAGGATATATACCTGGGGGGCATGAATCTGTGATATTTTCAACAGAATGTCAATACTTGCCTTTCAGTGTGGTCGTTATGTTGTCAGATAGCAGCCAATCAGATGCAAAGTAGGGCGGTTCTTTGCCAAAAAGTGAGTCTATGGTTCACTGAGCCAGTTTGTGACAGAGTCAAGAAGTCTATTAATGTTCACAAGGCCAAGAAGATTTGTGTTTTATGTTTGTATTGTATACATATGTTTTTGTCTTTTTGAAGCACTTTGTGCACCAGAAAAGTTCTATATAAATGAAATCAACTTGAAACTTATGGTATGGTCTTTTTAATTTTTAAGAGCTATATAAAAATGTTTGGTTTGATGTTATGTTATTGCTTTATGTTCTTTCAGCTGTTTTGCCCCCCACTTTTTTGATACAATTGTAATAGGCATAACCATTCTACTACTGTTTGTTTCCAGCAGGTGCAGCCTTTGTAGTCAAACACTGGATAATTAAAGCAGAACTTCATCATTGAAATGCTGTTGAAATAATGTGAAATATACATAGATGTAATTTATTTTTATTGTAATAGACCACAACACCTATCTTAAATATAACTGTGCATTAACTTCTACAATTATATAGTTTATTACAGAAAACCTCTGTCAATTCACCTGTTTTAAAACCCAAATAACAAAGTTAATCTTGCACACCACTGTTTCCCAAAAACATACAAATCATGTGTTCAAAGATGACTCAGATCTTACATGTCTTGTGTAATGTAACACTCATCAGAGTGAAACTGCATACTTGCTGGAAACAGGCAGGAAACATCTGGTTAATAACCAAAGTACCCACATTGAACATCAAGAAGAGTTCAATGTGGTTCTTGGTTCTTTGCACATAGAAACAGAATTCCTTTGCTCTGGTAAATGGCAAAATCTTTATTTAGATCACTTGATGCTAAACGTTCACACAGTTCCTAGAGTGTGTTTTAATGTGCTTTATTTCTTGAGACTAGTAGTAGAAAGGTATGTCATGAATGCAGAAGTTGGGCTGCAGGCTCCCAAAGGTGCAGTCAGACGTGGCCATAGCACAGCGGCCGCAGTGGCAGCTCAAAGCCACGGGGTAGGTGATGGTCGGGTCCACGCCGGGAGAACAGTCAGGGAGCTTAAAGGTCTTGTAGTACAAGTCCTGGTACATGCACACATTCTGGTACACGTTGCTGAACTCTATCTTAAAGACAGGGTCCTGGAAGAGAGCAGACTTAGTGGGAAGTCATGGAAGACAACATGGTGATATTCATTTCCTTTTTTTATTTTCTTGGTTTATTTTTATTTTTGGCTTTTTTTATTTCAGGTTTGATTCTTTTTATTCCACATTCCTATTCAGTCACATGTTAATTATTCATTTTATCACTTAATACTACGTCATATCTGTCTTACTCTCATATCATATTTTATTTTAGCTGTGTTTATATTTTAAATTGTTTGAATTGCTCTTTAATGTTTTATGTAAATATATTATTTACATTATCTGTTCGAGGATATTTAAACCTTCAATAATCTCATCAAAACAATCAAAACAGCAACTTTCAACTACAACCCCCCCTCCCCCCTCACTGCTTCATGTTCATACTCATTTCATCTCTCTTCCTTTGAAGAGGAGGTGTAGATTATTATCAACCTACTACATGTTATGTAACTTTACCATATTTATTGTAGACTGTTTGGATGCAGAGGACAAAACATCAGACATTGGTGTAGGGAACTCATTCAGTGACTTCAGCTGTCAAAGGTAAATTTGGTGACATTTTATTATAAAGATTGTTTAAAAAGGTAAAGACATTGTAAATAGTCATGAAAATGATTATGCAACCTTTAACAAGCAGACAGCTGTGGACTGTACTGTGTTTAAACCAACTATATTTCATTTGGGTGTTTCCCTGTCTTACCTTAAATTGTAAGCCTTATGGATATGTGATTGTGTAACAAAGACAGAAAATGGAGTTTAAGAAACCGGCTAAAAAGATAATCATGCAAAATCAAGTACAATTACCTAAAGGAAAAATAAGAGAAGAAAAATAGGATAGAACATGCACAATTAATGGGAAATTAAACAACCAAAAGTAGAACTACTGTGTAGATATTTCAGAAATGTAGTCCATATCAATAACGTGCTTACAAATGCTATTTCTTACAAATGTTGTATGTATTTTCTGAAACATCATTAATTCACGGAAAGATATTTGGAAATAATGATAATGATAATAATAATGAGCTTAGATATGCAAAATAGTTTTGTGTGTTGGGAAAATACGATGATTGAGGTTATGTTATGTAACCCAAGACAGGTTACAGTCATTTACCGATTCAGTTAGAGATGTTTAGTGAAATAAGAAAATGAATCTTTACACAAAAGATAATGCAGATGGTTTATCAAGTGGATGAATCAGTCTCATCAAAACCAGAGGGCAGAGGGGCATTCAACAAGTAGTGGGACATCAGCACAGAAGACAGGCTAAATGTCCTAAACAAATGGACATTAACATTAATCATTATATTAAATTACTGAAACATGGACGAGGTTCTGTGGCTGCAGTAATGACCTCACATCAGCATGTTAAATATTTCTATTCATCATGTAGCAAGGATGGCTTTCTTGCACAAGTATAGAAAACGGTAATTTAAACAGCTCTTTGAGTAGCTCATATGTTTACTCTACATTTGTCTTTAATTGTTTTAACGCTGTGCTTGTTATGTAAAGATACTTTGACTTTTGACTTTGACCAGAACTTGTGCTATCTGCTTAAATATCATAAGCATATAGGGTAACAAATATTAAGGAAGTTTAACACTGAAAGCAATACACATTTTGTTTGAAATGATTTGTTGTGTGAGTATTCTATATATGTATACTGCATTTGTGTAAACTGAACAATGTTAGGTAGATATTAAACAACATGTTTCACGTCTCTTTTTATAACCTGATCTCCTAAACAGGTTTCACTCTGAAGAATGGGAGAGGTCTACGTTAACGACACTTTACAGGACATGAGCCATGATTACAACAGCACCTTCAACGACCATGAGTTTAAAAAAATAGAATTCATCAAATATGTGGTGACATGCATAATCATCTGTATTGGACTTCCTTTGACCCTGGTGGCCATCTATGCTCTTTATTCTCTGGTACTTACATTATGACTGAGATCTATTTGTGTAAAGTCTCTGTCTGTAAAGGATCTTGATCTGAGTTGGGGGCCACATGTCAGGGGGCTGGGGTGAAATATTTTACTGACCTATACATTTACAGGAATAATGAACTGCATAAATTAAGCTGATTGGACCCTGCAGACATATTGGGAGGAGGAGTTCAGAACATGTTTACAACTGCTTTCTTTACTTTAACCAATGTTTTCCTGCAGGTGGGAAAGGATCATGTCGCTCCGATCTACGTCATCAACCTTCTCATTTCCGACCTCATTCAGTTCTGCTGCATGATTGTTAGGGTGGCAAAACCTATGGACACATATAACATAGGCAGACTCATTTACTTCTCTAGTCTGATGGCCAGTGTTTGCTTCATGGTGTGCATCGCCCTGGAAAGGTATCTATCTATCCAGAATGTGTGGAGCTACTTCTGTGTCTGACCATTGTATTACTATATCATTCTGAAGCTGTGTCTTACATCTTGTATTACAGGTATTTGGTCATCGCCTGCCCACTGTGGTACCGCTTCAGACGAACCATCAAGATCTCTGTGGTGGTCTGTGTCCTGGTCTGGGTTTTAACTCATTTATTTTTCTTCACTTCTTTTTTTTGGCATGTTCCAGCTTTTTATATCACTTGGTTCATATTTTCTCTTCTCCCCCTCCCACTGCTCATCTTCTTTCTGGTTAGGACCCTTAAAGCCCTGTCTGCTTCCATCTCAGTTCCAGCTGACGAAAAACGACGAATTGTGGCAATGTTGGTCCTGGTGTTGCTTATTTACACGCTGCTGTTCCTGCCCAGAATCATCAGGCTTCTCAAGGGGAACTTAAATGACATGACCCTCGGAATCCTGTCTGGTGTGTTTCTTAAGTTGAGTCCTCTTGCAGACTTAGTTCTGTATGTTTTCATGAGGAAAGGGGCCATAGACAAGTTTTTGGCCTCTGTGTGTTGTTGCAGAATGGACAGCAATGATGTCAGCAGTTCAATAAGTATGAATGATGGCAACATGTCCACAGTCAGCTTCATGTAGGCAGAGAGAGAGAGAGAGAGAGAGAGAGAGAGAGAGAGAGAGAGAGAGAGAGAGGGAGAAACAGAAGAAGACATTTAGGTAAATAGAAAGGATAGAGACAACACAGATTCTATCTTCTACTGATATCGTTTCCAATAAGACACCTAACTGTTGATGTAAGCCATCTTTTGTAGGAGTTGGGTCTGCACCAATCACTCTTCTCTTTGCAACTTTGGATCTATCATCCTCTCCGACACACCTGTGTCATGTTATAGATGTGCAAAGTATTTTGCCGTTCATAATAACTTTAATCGTCACCAAGACCCACGGTAGAGTGAACCAAGTTAATGGAATTTTGTCAAGAGAAAACTGATTTGTGTTTTAAGACCAGTTGGTGTTTACCTGCATAATTTAATACAACTCAAATATGAACAATCACTGTTTGTGCCGTACAAATTGTACAACACAATTGTACATGATGAAAAATGAAACTCTTTTCAAGATCACTTATTTGATCTCAATTTGTTTAACTCAATTTTTGAACTCTTATCAATCAGAGCCCAGACTTAACATTTTTTTCTAGGTAATAATGTTGAGAAACACACTTGCATTTAAATGTCTTCAAATGGTTTATGCAGCTTATGGTGTCTGTCGATATATGAGTCTCATATGTCTCTTCATATTGTTCATATTGTGGCTAAATCTTCTCCTACAAACATTGTGACCAAATGGTTTCTCTCCTGTGTGGACTCTCATGTTCTCCTGCATTGTGTTCTTGGAACTAAATTGACTAATTGATGAATGGTCTAATGGTTTCAGCTGTACTTGTATAAACTGTTGGGTAGTTTAATATGTAACAAAAATTGATAAACTCTTTTTTTGTTTTGATAGTACCAATGTTTGTAAAAAAAAAATGTAATTTATAAAGTCAATACATTTTTTTAGAAAATGTTTGTCAAAGTGGCATTAAAGGAAAAAACAAAAAAGTAAAGTACAAGTACTTCACATTTGTAATTAAGTACAGATGTTAAGTAAATGTACTTAGTTACATTCCACCACTGACCCCAGAGATGTTGTACCCCAGGGCTTAAAGTACTCCGACCTGGTGCCGGTGTTCTGTTGAAAACAGACTGCCTGCCGAAATATGACTGCTCGTCACTAGAGGGCAATGTTGGTCATGTTGTCCTGATATCCAATCCAAGAGTAAATAAAATGTTATTTAAAAAGTGACAATGGTTGTCCTATTTTTGAGCGGGTAATTTGTGAGCTGGGAAATATTTGTCACGAGTTTACATGAGAAACAGATAGGACATACATTAGATTACATACATACACACATTTATCATGGATAAAGACATGTACAAAGGTATTCTCCGATACTTATCAAGTGGTGAGTATCCAGAGGGATAAAAACATATTGTCAAATATCTGAATATTGCTAATCTGCAAGCATTTTAATATTGTTCTTATAATATTGTAATATTTTGAGAAAAAGAAAGTTATAGCCTAATATTACAAGAATAAAATTACAACACTTCAAGAAAAAAACACCTGCCATATAGTATGCAGTGCATTACGTTATTGCTCTGCTGATATGGTAGTATCTGAGTCTGACAGACACAGACATCCCCGTTTGGGTCTCTGGTCTCTGAATGAGACAAATTAACTGAAGCTGCTACTGACCAGCCGGGCTGCTCCTCTTTATTTTTACAGAGTGGACACAAAGCGACGCACAGATCTGCTCCAGAGCTCTGTGTGTTTGAGCCTGAACCATAGAGACTGTTAATGTCACGGGAACACGGGAACTTCAACTTTGTGTTGCCTACAACAACTAGGCTAATGACATTCAAGGCTACAATAAAAACGTTCGGTGCTGAAGCCCTACAAAAATGACGTGGTTAATATTGGTGCACATACTGTAACTACTTAGACTGACCAACATTGCCCTCTAGCGGCGTGCAGTCCTATTTTGGCAGGTAGTCTGTTTTCGGCACAACACAGGATTTCCAGCGTATGACTATTTTAGAAAAAAATAAATAATTAAAAAGTCCACATGGGATTTGTATTTGATGTGCTGGGTCTAACCAATCACTGTACTTCCACCTACCAATGAAACAAGTTCTAGCCAATCACGTGCAAAGCAGGGCGGTTCTCTGCCGAAAAGTGAGTCTGCGGTGTGGTCACCTTGGTAACACGGCTAAAAAAGTGGATGCAACGTTTATCAAACATGGAGCATGAAGATACAGCTTTATTTGAGAAAGGAGTTAGAAATATATGGCGCCTGGCATGAATAGAGGACAAGAGGAAAAGGGTGGAGGGTGGAGGTGCATGAACGGGATAATGTACGGCAAGCAGCGGTAAGAAAGCGCTTGCTAGTCATTGCTATAGCCTGACGTGGTCATATTCTGATTGTAGTCAGAATATGAGTCTGATGCTGCTCCATTGGGCTGTGATTATGGGGCGTGTTTCAACCAAACCAGGAAAGAAAATGCCTCTGCACTCAATTTGATAGACCTACAACCAATCAGAGCATCGGGGCTAGCTGATGAATTAAACTTTTGCCGAATCCCATAGGAAGGACGGCAAAAACTGATATCTTCTATAACAGACGCGATGAAGGAATCTACACATCTCAGTTATCCAGCGGCAGCCATCTTTGTTGTAAACAAATTCAACCCAAGCGCTCTTTGGTGACGTGGTTGATTACGTTACTGTTGAGACTTTTAACTCACGAACAGAAAAAAAAAAAAAAAAAAAGTTTCTCAGTTGCTCATATGTTACGTTATGTGCGCACGCGCAGCTTCACCTAGAAACGTTAATTATGGCACCTGGTAATCATTTCATCCTCACCCAGACAATCATCAGGAGCACACAGCCCATTGGTATGTAACTGCTAACCACCCACGTAGGCTAGTAATAATGTATTATGTTTGTGCACTGAACGTTTACCTCACTGTGTCGGTGTTAGTTGGCCGTGAGCGTCTTGTAGCGGTTGCTCGACGATCTGGTTGCTATTTAGCATTAGGCTGTCATTAGCCGTTTGCGGTGTGCTGAGTGTTCGGAGCACTCTGCTGGTTTCTGGTGTCAGTGGTGATGGTGGTGGTTTGGTTCGGTGATCCGTGGTGGAGCACCGCGTTATGTTGCGTTTGTGCATGTGTTAATCTTTTGTTGTACGAGGCACATGGTGGCATGGGTTCTGTGTCCTGTGACAGCGTCTATAGCAACCAGTGACGGCAGAGTCACTGTGCGCATGCTCCTCTGGCGCTAGGCATTCTGGGTGACGTAGTCAATGTCGTTTTAAGCCAGACTAGCCACATTTGATGGTGTTGCAGGCTGCTTTTGATTTCATTATTCAGTCATTCATTATTTACGTTATCATTATCATCATTATATTATTTGAGTAATATATTTACATGGTATACATGATTAAATGATTGTTATTATTTGTTTGTTGTATTTCAGGTTTATGACCTGTGGTCATGTGATGTAAAAATAAATAGACAAACACGAGTCGTGACGTGGTGTGCTTCCTGTAAGCCTTTTCGGAGGGGAAATCCGAACAGTCATAAACCATGGTGATCAACTGCTGATAAGCTAACAGTCCACCCATAAAGCTGCCTGCTCATCTGTTGACTTACTAGGCACAATTGTTATTGAGTGAAAGCCAAGAAGAGGAGAGAGTCCACAGTTAAAGGACTACTTAAACCCAGTTGGCAGAAAACACTTGAACTTTCAAAGTAACGCTAGAAGAGTTGGCAAGATGGCAGCAGCAAAGGAGGAGCTGGAGAGGCTTAAACAGAAGCGGTCAGCAGCCCAGACTGCGTTCACTAAAAGAGCCAATTACCTTGCCTCCAGAGTTAGTGCACTGGGGGAAAGTGAAATGAGGAGTGAGTGGAGGAACTTTAAAGTGGATCATTCCAAAGTAAGAGATGCAGGGTTTGATTATGCCACGGCCCTGAGAGAAGTGGACGATGATGAAGTCAAAAGGAAGGCGGAAAGCATTGATGGGAAAACAGCAGAATGTGATTGTAAGTTTGACGAAACTGAACAAATTATTTTGATCAGCTCCTGGACAAGGTTCACCGAGGAGGAAATTACCACCCTCACTAAAGAGGCTGGATTAACCATGGACCAGGCTGAGGCAACCGACTACCAGCATATGACCAGGAGGGAACGTGAACTGATCCATAGGAATCTGGAACGGGAGGTTTACAACCTTGAACGGGGTTTGGATGAGTGGAAAGACTTGATCCCTAGGTCCAAGTCAACAGAGTCCAAGGACCAGATCCGGAAGTTGAAGAAACGGCGTGAAAAGCTGTGGGATGAGTGGGCATGGCAAGGTGGTTCTCAATCCGACGACGAAGAGAAGCTGGGAAAAGAGAGGATTATGGTGCAGGAGGAGCCAGTTGGGGCTTACAATCACAGGCCCCAGATCAGCCTAGAACGTGCACGCTTGCCCATGTTTGCTGGAAATATGAGGGATTACTACCGCTGGAAAGCTGAATGGGAAGACTTGCAACGTCTGGGAAACCCTCATGGATTGGAAAACGTGAGGAAGTTCCATCTCTTGGGAAGCCTAGATGAAAAGGTCAAGAGGGACCTCGTATTGTCCAGCTGTGGATCCGCCGACGACGTGTTCAGGCTCTTGGACAACAAGTACGGAAATAAGCCCAAAATAGTGCTGCTTATTGCACAAGAAGTGCAAGGACTGTTCCCCATCAAAGGAAACAACCCGAGGAAGACGATCGAACTGATCCAAGCCGTGGAGAGAGCTCTTCGTGACCTACAAGTCTTAGGGGAGGAAGATGCTGTAAAGAACCGAGTGGTCGTGCAGTCGATTGAAAGTAAGCTTCCTGACTCCCTGAAAGAAAAGTGGTTAACACACAAAAATGACCCTGGAAGCGGGTTTTTACCACGCAACCACTTCGACTGTCTACTGCAGTACTTGAAAAAGCAGGAGGACATTCTCGAGGAAAGGAGGGCATTTACCAGAGCCACGTCAGGAAACACCCAAAAAGGCTCCCAACCAAGCTTGTGCATCACGTGTGGAGACAATGAGCATGGAGGAAGGCGGTTCGCCTGTAAAGTCTTCAAGAAGCTCAATTTGACAGGCAAGAAGGCTCAAGAGTATGCTTTAAGTGCTTGCGCGTTCATGGTGACGACGGCGGCTGCACTCAAAAGTATCTATGCTCAAAGGACGACTGTCAGAAAGAGGGCTCTTCAGACCACAATTACTTGCTCTGTCCAAAGCCACAGATCAAGAAGAAAGAGGAAAGGAGCAGAGAGCAGAGCGATGCAAAATGGGGGAAAAGGGGGCTTGGACTAACCAACAAACAGGAGGAGTTCCTTGCTAAACTTTCTCCGGAACTGCGAGCAGAGTTCAAGGAAGCCTTTTCAAACAAGATCACAACAAAAGTGTGTGCCAGCACTGGTTGTGAGCCAAAAGAGTGCCCTGTCATAATGATGCTGCTGGATGTGACCACAAACTCTGGCCAACTAGTTGGTACATTGGTTGATCTCGCTTCAGATACCAATTATATCTCTAATAAAGCAGCAGAACGTCTCAAACTGAATGGTGAGAACATTAAATTGATTGTCCAAGGTGTTGGAGGGATGGAGAAAACCATTACTACCAAGAAGTACACTCTGAGGCTGAGGGTAAAAACTCCTAAAGGTTCAATAGCAGAGCACAAACTCCTTTGTTACAGCCTGGAAGATGTTGCGAAGGTGAACCAAGCTGTCACGCCACAGCAACTTCAGAAGTTCTTCCCAAACATTCCACTCAAGGACTTGGTCCGGCCCGAAGAGATCGACCTGTTGATCAGCCACAGGGAGGGTCGCCTGGTCCCACAGCCAGTCCAAATAGTGGGGGACCTCGTCCTCTGGGATGGCCCCCTTGGGAAGACTGTTGGTGGAACGCATCCTGACCTCTTTGAAGTGATAGACCTGGCAGCGCACAGGTCTGAAACCCATTTCGCGAGATCAATGAGAACAGCTTCAAGGGTGTACAAAGAGATTCTCGTGAAAACGGAAGGACCCACTAAAGACATGGTGGAAGGAGAAGGCGCAATCCTCCGAAACACTGCAACCACCAACAAAGAAGTCTTTGAATGGTTCCAGTGGGACAGTATTGGTGCCGCCTGTGATCCTCAATGTGGTGGCTGCAGATGCGGAAGGTGCCCCCCTGGAGGCAAGGAAATGACCCTAGGGGAGGAAAGAGACTTAGAGAAAATAAAGGAATGTCTCACCTACGTGCAAGCGGACAAGCACAGCGAATCCCCTCACTGGGACGCAGCTTACCCTTGGAAAGGAGACCCCGCCACGTTGCCTGACAATCGACGTGCGGTGGAAGCCACCTTTCTAAACACTGAGAAACGACTGGAGAGAGAGCCGGAATGGAAGGCTGCATACAGAGAGCAAATCCACGATATGCTCTCCAGAGGGGCCGCTGTTAAATTCACCCAAGAGGTAATTGAAAGCTGGAAGGGACCCAAGTGGTACATCAGTCATTTGGTTGCTCCTAATCCTCACTCAACCACCACCCCTGTAAGAATTGTCTGGAACAGCAGCCAAGAATACATGGGAATAAGTTTGAACGATCTACTGTACAAGGGTCCTGACGTCCTAAATCAGATAAGGGGCGTGCTTCTGAGATTCAGGACTGGGTTGTACGCCGCCCTGGGCGACGTGAAAAAAATTTACAACTCTGTCTGGCTAGAGGACAAAGAAGTACACCTCCATCGATTCCTCTGGAGAGACAACCCTGAGGAGGTAATCGAAGTCTTTGCTGTCGTCAGGGTCAACATCGGCGATAAACCTGCTGGTTGTCTCGCCCAGGTGGCTATGAGAGAAACAGCCAACCTGCCCCAGTTCGCAGCTATGGTTGAGGAGCGCCGAGTTTTAGTAGAAGATAGTTACGTGGATGACATCTTGACGTCCCACAATGACTTGCGGATACTGGAGAAAATCACCAAAGGAGTGGAAAAGATCTTAAGAGCTGGAGGCTTCTCCCTTAGGCCGTGGGTCTTATCGGATCAAAGTGGGAGGTCCGTAACCACAGCTGATGTCATTGTCAGTAAGACAACTGTGAGTGTGCCCAAAACTCTGGTGTTACCCAACCAGATGCGGGACGACGACAGCAAAGCACTTGGAGTCGGCTATGAACCAGAGACTGACAAACTTCGTGTGTTGGCATCCGTAAACTTTTCAAAGAAGAGAGGAAAGATGAGGACAGGAGTCGATTTGCGCGAAGAGGAAGTCAGACGTAGAACTCCAAACCCCCTGACCCGTCGGGTGTTGCTAAGCCAGATTGCTGGATTCTACGACCCCATCGGTCTTGCCACACCCGCAAAGCAGAAAGGGGTGATGCTTGTGAGAGAAGCTTACCAAGAAGTGAGTGTTGGCAATCCAGTTAAAGACACTTGGGATGACCCACTCTCACCTAGACTACGGGAGGCTTCCATAAGACTCCTCGAAGAATATGTGAGACTTGCCCAGATCAGGTTCAATAGAAGCCTCACACCAACTGGGGCCATAGGCCATCCAATGGGAGTCACGTTTTCAGACGGGAGTGAGGCTTCTTACGGCGTGGTGCTCTATCTCCGTTGGGAGACAAAGAACGGGGTCGTAGTGCGGCTGGTCGAGTCAAAAGCAAAGCTTACCCCTCTCAACCAGAAAGGAGATGTGATTAAGGCAGAAGTATGTGGTGCTGTCTTTGCGATCCGTCTGAGAAAATACTTTGTAAAACACTGTCGCATCAAGGTCGCACGCTGGGTCCACTTCGTGGATAGCCAAACGATCCTGGGAGCAATTCACAAGGAAAGCTATGGCTACCAAACTTTCTTCGCTAACCGCATTGGAGAGATCCAGAAGGCTGGACCAGTGGAAGACTGGAGGTGGATTGAGGGCAAGCTAAACATAGCAGACATCATCACAAGGGGAGCAACTCCTGAGGAACTCGATGGAGGATCAGAGTGGCAAAAAGGCCCAGAGTTTCTGAGTTGGCCTGAAGGTGAGTGGCCTGTGAAGACGGCCAGCGAGATAGTGACTAGCGTTGCTAATGACGTTAAACGGTTGCAGAGAAGAGCGTTCTCAGCTGTAGTCACCAGGTCCCAAGAAAAACTCTCAGGCTCCAGCAATACAGATGTTGGGGAAGACTCGCAAGACTCTGCACTGCAACAGCAGATAAAAGATCAAGGTCCAACCCCAACAGTAGAGAGGCCAAGGAGGAGGCCCTGGGGTGTGGCTCTAGTGCGCCTAGTCTGGCCCGAACGATTCAGTAGCCTGTCTAAACTGTGTGGAATAATCGCCTGGGTTCGGAGAGCTGCAGAAACCTGGCTAAGAACAAGCTACCCAGCCTCGAGTCCAGCAAAGTGGGAGGTGAGGGGCCCCAGGCTGGCTGTGGAAGAGAGAACGGTGGCTTTCCAAGACCTAGCCCTTGCGGCCCAAGACGGCGTGAACTTTCAGGATACAACTTTAAACCGCCTTGTTGTGATCAAAGATGACAACACTGGACTCTTACTTTGTGGTGGTAGAGTCCAGTCTTGGAATGAAGACAGAACAGCTGTACCATTAATTCCATTTCAGTCGTGGCTGGGGGCCTTGCTTGCTAGGGAAGCTCACGAAGCGAATCATGAAGGGGTTGCTGCCACATTGCTGCACACCAAAAGAAAGGCCTGGGTTGTGCAAGGTCGGAGGACCGTGAAGAAGGTGATCAACAAGTGCATCACTTGCAAGAAGCAGCGAGCCCGGCTGTGCCAGCAAGTGATGAGCGCTCTTCCTCAGGAACGTACCAGTAGAGCAAACCCATTTAAGTATACTACACTGGATCTCTTCGGACCTTTTGAAGTGAGGGACGCTGTTAAGAAAAGAACCAAGAAAAAGGTCTGGGGAGTTGTGTATTGCTGCATGGCTTCTAGAGCCATCCATGCTGATCTCGTTGACGACCAATCTTCTGAGAGCTTTCTCCAGGCCTACTCTCGATTCACTACTCTGAGGGGGCATCCCAAAAGATTATGGTCAGACAAAGGTACAAATTTCTTGGGCGCTAGGCCCGCTCGGAGAGAGCTACACAAGCACCTGGCCTGTTTGCAGAAGGCGTCCATTGAGGACAAGGCTGCCAAAAATGGCACAGAGTGGCAATGGGACTTCCATCCTGCAGACTCGCCACACAGGAATGGAGCAGCAGAGGCAGCTGTCAAGCTCATTAAGAGAGCTCTTAACAGTCTTGGCGGAACAACTGGCTGCTACACCTGGGGGGAGTTCCAGACCCTTCTCTATTTGGCGGCCAACTTGACTAATGAGCGACCCATCGATGCCAGGGCACAGGAGCAAGAGGACTCAGTGGAGTACTTAACCCCTAACTCCCTTATCCTGGGGCGCACTGGACAAGGAGGAGATGTACGCGGAATCGACATGGAAACCCGCTCATGGCGCAGACTGAGGGCTGTCCAGGCTGGAGTCGACAGGTTCTGGAGGAAATGGAGTGAACTGGCAGGACCAAACTTGTTCATACAACACAAGTGGCACCATGCAGAAAGAAGTGTCAAGGTTGGAGATGTAGTCTGGGTAGCGGACCAGAATGCTCTGAGGGGGCAGTTCCGGCTCGTCCGGGTTGCTGCAATGTATCCGGACGAGAAGGGGGTCGTCCGGGATGCGGACATAACAACCTGCATGGGTTTTCCTGTTCCCATGGTTCCCAGGACCCGGAGAAAGGACTCCATGCCCACGACCATCGTCATTCGCAGGGATGTGCGGAGGTTGGTGGTCTTGAGTCCTGCTGAAGATCAAGAGGAGGTAAGATAAGTCTTCGCCATGGGTACCCAAAGACTGTGACTCTGTTCTTCTTTGTTCTTAGCTAGTGGGTAACCCTGGGAGGCAACTGAGTGCTTCAAGGGCAAACCTACACTCAGTAGGAGGGCAGGTGGTGGTGCCTACCTCCTTAGTTAAAATAATACGTTTGTGCCTACAAAGGCTGGATTCTAGTTCAAGATTCTCGTTGAGAGATTCAAGAGACTGTGACCTCCTTGGCTCTTTGATCAGTCGGCCAAGTGGGGGGTGTTGAGACTTTTAACTCACTAACAGAAAAAGAAAAAGAAAAAAAAAAAGTTTCTCAGTTGCTCATATGTTACGTTATGTGCGCACGCGCAGCTTCACCTAGAAACGTTTATTATGGCACCTGGTAATCATTTCATCCTCACCCAGACAATCATCAGGAGCACACAGCCCGTTGGTATGTAACTGCTAACCACCCACGTAGGCTAGTAATAATGTATTATGTTTGTGCACTGAACGTTTACCTCACTGTGTCGGTGTTAGTTGGCCGTGAGCGTCTTGTAGCGGTTGCTCGACGATCTGGTTGCTGTTTAGCATTAGGCTGTCATTAGCATATCAAGTCCAGACCGAACTTCCCGACCTCAAATGTTGTGGGCGGGGCTAAATTCGGCTGACATCCAGGCTATAGATGCTAGTTACAAGCTGCGGTCCGTGCACTCTGTCATACAAGTATGTTACCGGCAACGACGGCTACGGCTACAGCTGTGACTGTGCCTTCACTGACCGACCGTGTTTGTGATTAAAAAAAAATACGTGTGTGCATGTTTATAGCGGAACTTGATTTGGCATTAACGATGGCCATTGTGTAAAAAGCTATCTGAAGACCAAACTGTCTTGACAAAGCTGTCTGTTTGGAATCAGCATGGCAGTTATTTAAACACACATGGTCTTGCCCCAAAGTTTAGACATCTATATGAAAAGCTCACATGGAAAGTTTTCAAGAAATATACATGAGCAACTAATCTCCTGGTACATTCACACATTCTGGTACACGTTGCTGAACACTATCTTAAAGACAGGGTCCTGGAAGAGAGCAGACTTAGTTGGAAGTAATGGAAAACAACATGTTGATATTCATTTCCTTTTTTGTTTTCTTGGTTTATTTTTCATTTTTTCTTTTTTAATTTCAGGTTTGATTCTTTTTATTCCACATTCTTATTTAGTCACATGATTATTATTCATTTTATCACTTAATATTACCTCATATCTGTCTTATTGTCATGTTGCACAGCTTCCTTTTCTTATACACATTTCCAGTTTTTCTACCCAACTGCCTGGTACATAATGTTCCTTTCGTACCATATAAAACGTGCTCTAATTTTTAGCTTAATCTTCTGTGCATCACAGTTCCTCTTTGTGCGGGGATTTCAAATGTGCCTCGACCAGAGTACTTTTAACCACTTCTTCAATGACTGCATGCAACTCTTTGCAATGAGCACAAACACTACTGCACAATTTACTCCTGAGACTTGTAAGTCTTAACTAGCTTCTTAATAATTTACACGTGCAAATGCATATTAATGTGAATAAACTTGCATTAAGATAATATTACTATATGTTCGAGGATATTTAAACCTTCAATAAGCTCATCAAAACAATCAAAAAGGCAACATGTTAAACAGACTTAACAAGCATGTGCTGATTACGACTTGTGGTGTTTTATCAACTACAACGATTATGCAACCTTTAACAAGCCGACAGCTGTGGACTGTACTGTGTTTAAACCAACTATATTTTATTTGGGTTTTTCCCTGTCTTACCTTAAATTGTAAGACTTATGGATATGTGATTGTGTAGTTTAAGAAACCGGCTAAAAAGATATAAGCATGCAAAATCAAGTACAATTATCTGAAGGAAAAATGAGTGAAGAAAAATGGGATAGAACATGCACAATTAATGGGAAATTAAACAACAAGAAGTAGAACTACTGTGTAGACATTTCAGAAATGTAGTCCATATATCGACAACGTGTTTACAAAGGCTATTTCTTTCAAATGTTGTATGTATGTATGTAGTTCTGAAACATCATTAATTCACGGAAAGATATTTGGGAAATAATGATAATGATAATAATAATGAGCTTAGATCTGCAAAATAGTTTTGTGTGTCGTGAAAATACGATGATTGAGGTTATGTTATGTAACCCAAGACAGGTTACAGTCGGATTTTAGGATGTTGTTTTCCGATCTTGAGGAATTTAATATTAAAGTCTGTTACTAACATTTCAATGGTACAGAATCCGGTTAATCATGTGCATGTCCACTCAGTAAATCGATGGAGACCTAGGTTTGTATCTTCATTGTCTGATACTTCGACATCCAGTTCTGATGAAGGTCCCATGGGACAGGTGGATTAAAAGATATGCATGAGAAATTCAATGTAACGAGGGTTAAGATCATGTAGGAAACGATGAGGGATAAGTTTAGAACCATGACAAAGAATAATGTGATCGCCCCAAAGATTCGGCTGGCAGCATTTTAATGAGGGGATCGCAGAGGAATTTTGTCCTGGTAAAGAAACAGCCACCAGGTTTTCACCTCTGCCATGATTAAGCATTGTTATTATTTTATATACTCTGTAACTAATATATTCTTATCTAATCATTATCATTATAATCATTTGAATGTGTGTAATGTATTCCATATGCTAAGATTGTTTCCTATCACAGTATATTGCATGTTAGACTGAATCTCAACTAGGATAAAAAAAGGGAGGATTGATAGGTTGGATATTTATGACTACATGTTTCAAATGTATTTTATATCTTGTATGTAAGGTACTACACAAGAAGGTTAGTCTGGGGACAACCTTCACCCACAAGAATGTGTAAATCTATTATGAGTTTGGGTACAACTTTCACACAGAGGAATTGGAGCCAGGAATGTGGGAATCTATTAGGAGCATAGGCCATAAAAGGTGTAGTTTGGAAGTAAACTGTTGCACTGAAATAGATAGCTTGAAGCGTGTGAGGACAAAAAGTACAAAGGAGGAGTTATTCTGATGTTCGTAGAGACACTATGGGTACATGCTCTTAGGAGGGTGTACACATGGTTATCTTCCTTTCTAGGAGAGAAACCTTGGCATATACATTTGGTGCATGCAACTGTTCTCCCTTTCATGAAAGTATGTTTCTTTGTTGTGTGAATAAAGCTGCATTAGTCTGAACTCATTGTACTCAGCATTTGTTCAGTCTCCATCTCATTTCCAGATATTTCTCAGATATCAGGTGATGCCGAGCATATTAGTAAAGCCACTGTATAGCAAAGCGCTGAAGAGTGCGATTCGATCACTCTGAAACGTTTTTGTAGTGTTCCCTAGACACAAACCAGTAGTAGCCATTAAAAAGGAGTTCCACAGTATTGCAGGTGAATTATGTAAACCCTTTGAAATAAAAGATTATGAATTATAATTCTGTTAATGATGGCGCTGCAGCCTCAGAATGGGATTAGTAGCCTAGTCTTCTTGCAGACTTAGTTCTGTATGTTTTCATGAGGAAAGGGGCCATAGACAAGCTTTTGGCCTCTGTGTGTTGTTGCAGAATGGACAGCAGTGATGTCAGCAGTGCAACAGTATGAATGATGACAACATGTCCACAGTCAGCTTCATGTAGGCAGAGAAAGAGGGAGAGAGAGAGAAAGGGGAGAAACAGAAGAAGACATGTAGGTAAATAGAAAGGATAGAGACAACACAGATTCTGTCTTCTACTGATATGGTTTCCAATAAGACACCTAACTGTTGATGTAAGCCATCTTTTGTAGGAGTTGGGTCTGCACCAATCACTCTTCTCTTTGCAACTTTGGATCTATCACCCTCTCCGACACACCTGTGTCATGTTATAGATGTGCAAAGTATTTTGCCGTTCATAACAACTTTAATCATCATCAAGACCCACGGTAGAGTGAACCAAGTTAATGGAATTTTGTCAAGAGAAAACTGATTTGTGTTTTTAGACCAGTTGGTGTTTACCTGCATAATTTAATACAACTCAAATATGAACAATCACTGTGCCGTACAAACAGTGCATCACTGTAGATGATGAAAAATAAAACTCTTTTTAAGATCACTTATTTGATCTCAATTTGTTTAGCTCCATTTTTGAACTCTTATCAATCAGAGCCCAGACTTAACATTTGTTTCTATTTAATAATGATGAGAAACACACTTGCATTTAAATGTCTTCATATGGTTTATGCAGCTTATGGTGTCTGTCCATGTATGAGTCTCATATGTCTCTTCATATTGTTCATATTGTGGCTAAATCTTCTTCTACAAACATTGCGACCAAACGGTTTCTCTCCTGTGTGGACTCTCATGTTCTCCTGCATTGTGTTCTTGGAACTAAATGGACTAATTGATGAATGGTCTAATGGTTTCAGCTGTACTTGTATAAACTGTTGGGTAGTTTAATATATAACAAAAGATTTGATAAACTCTTTATTTGTTTTGTTTGTACCACATTTTTCATCTAATTTATAAAGACACTACATTTGTTTTCAAACACAAGTGGCATGAAAAGAAAAAAAACTAAAAACTAAAGTACAAGTACTTCACATTAGTAGTTAAGTACAGATGTTAAGTAAATGTACTTAGTTACATTCCACCACTGACTAAAACCCCAGAGATGTTGTACTGCAGGGCTTAAAGTAGTTGGTGTGCATGTGTCGACAGAGTTCTCAAGAAAAAACAAAGTAAAATAGAGTGTGGGATTATCTGGGTGCCTGCTAGTCAACTTCCTGTTTTTTGTGGTGTCTGACCAGCCTGGTCTCACAGAATTCTGTGAAATGATCACAAACTGTTAACACCACATTCTGTGGTGGTGGCACGGAATGTGTGAAAATGTGCATGGCCTTCACGTAAAAACAACGCCAATGTAAAGTCAATGAGAAGATGATGTAGCATTAAGAGCGACTATGGTAGTTTTGGGACCATGCAGTGGGTTAAACTGATTTTAAACCACAAGGACACAGCCTCAGAACATCTGCCTCTGAAAGACAAAAGACCATGTGGTCGTTTCAGAACAAAGAAAGGGCCTGCATGTAGACTTTGCAGCCTAGAGGTCACACCTAGGTGTGAGGTCACATAGAGGTCACACCTAGGTGTGACCTCTATGTGGGGAGGGTTCAACTGGCCAAAAACTCTAAAAACTACAGGCTTGTAGTTCACACCTTCAAGAACACTCTGATCTCCCATTGGTTCCTGGGACCATAAAACAGCATGGAGCCAGGTCAGGGGACCTGATCTATAAATAGCCTGAACACCCAAAAATCCATTGTCTTCCGTTTGCAACCCAGTTGTTGAAAGGATGCATGCCGAAAAGTGAACTATTTCAGGTGTTTTTCAGTTCAGGTGAGCACCATTGGACCAGTATTTCAAATCTGTAGAAGAGAACACCGTTTCGTCACCCCCCCTCCTCCTCGCACTCTCTCTCTCTCTTTCTCACACACACACACACACACACACACACACACACACACACACACACACACACACACACACACACACACACGACACAAGGTCTTACCACATGCTAGTCTGTTTTTGCTTTTGTTGTAGTTTTGTAAAGGGCTATATAGGTTTGATGATTGAAGTATTATTGATTGGCCATTGATCATTTTGAAGTTAATAAATTCTACTATACTTTGAATAGTTGTCTGTGATTGTTTTGTGTATTTGTTGTAGTAATTGCTGGTTGAACACAGGTAGTGCTCGAATTCACCCCTCTTGGTTCCTTTAAAGAATACCAGATAGATTAACCACGTTAATTAAGATCTGTATTTTAAAGGGAACACCACCTAATGAAATAAAGTTTCACAGCTCGGTTATTGGCCCCTGAGTTCAGGGTGGTACCCCGTTTTGATTGTTTGTCAATTTGGTGGAGTTATTAATATGCACATTCATAACTTTATTAATATTGATAAAACATCTTTGATAATTTGCCAATAAATGAATCTGAACACCTCCCAATTCCCAACAGTAGTGAGTAGTATGAAAGCCTGCTTAGGGAGGTTGGTTGGGGTGGTGGATGGGTCAAACAACACAGGACTTTGACCCAGGAGATCGGGGAGCGTGTCCCGCATGTCGCGTTTCCTAAACCCAACCGTCGCTTTCTTCTTTTACTAAACTCTACTGTCCCGTTGTTCTTTTACTTAACCCAACTGTCCCGTTGTTCAAACTTAACCCAACTTTCCCGTTCGTAAGCCCACCCACGACCTTTTCCTTAACTTACAGGGCTGTGTTCATTTCATGGAATTCTTCTGTGGGCCCATGACGGAATTTTCAGCGAATCTGCCACAGATTTAGAGTTAAGGGGCTGTGTTCATTCACGGAATTCTGTGAGATCAGGTTGGTCTGACATATCTGGAGCAGATCACTGTTTGTCACATTCACTGAGTCAGTTTATGAA
Organism: Perca fluviatilis; assembly: GCF_010015445.1. Taxonomy (NCBI): domain Eukaryota; kingdom Metazoa; phylum Chordata; class Actinopteri; order Perciformes; family Percidae; genus Perca; species Perca fluviatilis. The sequence continues at coordinate 4,543,047 of NC_053130.1, forward strand.
AGAGTCAAGAAGTCTGATAATGTTCACAAGGCCAAGGAGATTTGTGTTTCATGTTTGTATTGTATACATATGTTGTTGTCTTTTTGAAGCACTTTGTGCACCAAAAAAGTGCTATATAAATGAAATCAACTTGAAACTTATGGTATGATCTTTTTCATTTTTGAGAGCTACTGTACATAAAAATGTTTGGTTTGATGTTATGTTATTGCTTTATGTTCTTTGAACAGTTTTTCCCCCCGCTTTTGTGATACAATTGTTAGTCATACCCATTCTACTACTGTTTGTTTCCAGCAGGTGCAGCCTTTGTAGTCAAACACTGGATAATTAAAACAAAACTGCATCATTGAAATGCTGTTGAAATAATGTGAAATATACATAGATTTAATTTAGTTTTATTGTAATAGACCAAAACACCTATCTTAAATATAATTGTGCATTAACTTCTAAAATTATACAGTTTATTACAGAAAACCTCTGTCAAAACTCCAATAACAAAGTTAATCTTGCACACCACTGTTTCCCAAAAACATACAAATCATGTATTTAAAGACGACTCAGATCTTACATGTCTAGTGTAATGTAACACTCATAAGAGTGGAACTGTATACTTGCTGGAAACAGGCAGGAAACGTCTGATTAATGACCAAAGTACCCACATTGAACATCAACAAGTGTTCCATGTGGTTATTTGTTCGTTGCACATAGAAACAGAATTCCTTTGCTCTGGTAAATGGCACAATGTTTATTTAGATCACCTGATGCTAAACGTTCACACAGTTCCTAGAGTGTGTTTTAATGTGCTTTATTTCTTGAGACTAGTAGTAGAAAGGTATGTCATGAATGCAGAAGTTGGGCTGCAGGCTCCCAAAGGTGCAGTCAGACGTGGCCATAGCACAGCGGCCGCAGTGGCAGCTCAAAGCCACGGGGTAGGTGACGGTCGGGTCCACGCCGGGGGAACAGTCAGGGAGCTTAAAGGTCTTGTAGTACAAGTCCTGGTACATGCACACATTCTGGTACACGTTGCTGAACGCTATCTTAAAGACAGGGTCCTGGAAGAGAGCAGACTTAGTGGGAAGTCATGGAAGACAACCTGGTGATATTCATTTCCTTTTTTATTTTTTGCTTTTTTCATTTCAGATTTTATTGTTTTTATTCCACATTCCTATTTAGTTACATGTTTATTATTCATGTTAGCACTTAATACTACCTCATATCTGTCTTATTCTCATATCATATTTTTACTGTGTTTATATTTTAAATTGTTTAAATTGCTCTTTTATGTTTTATGTAAATATGTTATACACATTATCTGTTCGAGGATATTTAAACCTTCAATAAGATCATCAAAACAATCAAAACAGCAACATGTTAAACAGACTTAACATGCATGTGCTGATTACTACTTGTGGTGTTTTTCAACTACAACCCCCCCCCACACACACACATACACACACACACACACAGCACCCCTCCCTCCCTCACTACTTCATGTGCATACTCATTTCATCTCTCTTCCTTTGAAGAGGAGGCGTGGATTATTATAAACCTGCTGCATGTTATGTAACTTTACCATATTTATTGTAGACTGTTTGGATGCAGAGGACAAAACATCAGACATTGGTGTAGGGAACTCATTCAGTGTCCTGCAGCTGTCAAAGGTAAATTTGGTGACATTTTGTTATATAGATTGTTTAAAAAGGTTAAGACATTGTAAATAGTCATGAAAATGATTATGTAACCTTTAACAAGCAGACAGCTGTGGACTGTACAGTGTTTAAACCAGCTATATTTCATTTGGGTGTTTCCCTGTCTTACCTTAAATTGTAAGCCTTATGGATATGTGATTGTGTAACAAAGACAGAAAATGTAGTTCAAGAAACCGGCTATAAAAGATATAAGTATGCCAAATCAAGTACAATTAGCTAAAGGAAAACTGAGAGAAGAAAAATTGGATAGAACATGCAGAATTAATGGGAAATTAAACAACAAAAAGTAGAACTACTGTGTAGATATTTCGGAAATGTAGTCCATATCAATAACGTGCTTACAAAGGCTATTTCTTACAAATGTATGTATATATGTATTTATGTTCTGAAACATTAATTCACGGAAAGATATTTGGGAAATAATGATAATGATAATATAACAAGCTTAGATATGCAAAATAGTTTTGTGTGTCGTGAAAATACGATGATTGAGGTTATGTTATGTAACCCAAGACAGGTTACAGTCATTTACTGATTCAGTTAGAGATGTTTAGTGAAATAAGAAAATGAATCTTTACACAAATGATAATGCAGATGGTTTATCAGGTGGATGAATCAGTCTCATCAAAACCAGAGGGCAGAGGGGCATTCAACAAGTAGTGGGACATCATTACAGAAGACAGGCTAAATGTCCTAAACAAATGGACATTAACATTAATCATTATATTAAATTACTGAGACACGGACGAGGTTCTGTGGCTGCAGTAATGACCTCACATCAGCATGTTAAATATTTCTATTCATCACCAGAACTTGTGCTATCTGAAACTGTAATATTTGTTTACATATCATCAGCAGATAGGGTAACAAATATTAAAGAATTTTAATACTGAAATCAGTACGCATTTTTTTTTAAATGATTTGATTTGTGAGTATTCTATATATGTATACTGCATTTGTGTTAACTGAACAATGTTAGGTAGATATTAAACAACATGTTTCACGTCTTGTTTTATAACCAGGGGCCTGTTTCACAAAAGCAGAATACATAAATCCCGGATAACTGATAAAGCGAGGCTTGACCTAGTCTAATCTGTGCATCCTGGCTTGGTGCGTTTCACGAAGGCCAAGCCAGGCTGAGGAGGAGAGACTAGGTCGAGCCAGGCTGAAGTAATTCAGATAGATGCGCGTCCACGGCTTTCCTCAAAAGACTGCAAGGTCGATCACAGATTTACTGATGCCAACATGGAAAATACGCATTGTACATACTTTATACAGAGTGAGCAGCTGCTTCTTGTGGAAGTATGACGACGTGAAACACATTATTTGTTTAAAAAGAAAAGAAACACGGCCGCTGTAATGAAACAGCGAGAGAAAGCGTAGCAGACGATCACGGACCGACTGAATGCGTAATTGTAGCCTAAATATATACATTAACTGACCACGGCTCTGAATTGAAGCCGTCATAATCATTCCATTCAAGGATTAGGCTACTAATCATTTTCACAAATTAACAGTTGTACTCTTTGCCTTAAAAGTAAGCAGAAGATAATGTTACTCAGGAAATTTACAATGAAGATCAATTTTCTACAACGCTAGAATATGATGCGTAAATATCTCTTTCACTCTGTTCCTCCCTCTCTCACATGGGCTAAAATATAAGTTTCCTAGGTCATATTATATATATTATATATTATATATATCGTTTTTGCAAATGACAGTGACTCATTGAATGGTTTCAGTTAAGAGCAGTATTTCATAAATGTATATTTTTAGACTATTATTCAGTCGGTCCGCTATTATCTGCCACGCTTTTTCTCGCGTTTAATTTTTTTTATTTTTTATAGAGGCAGAGTTTCCTTCTCTACATATTATATGCCTTGCTCCCTGTATGGACATAGAAAATAAAGACACTGAAGAAATTGGACTCTAAAATCTAGAAACTATGAAGATAATTAAGTGATAAATTCCATGCACAGTGTAAACATGAATGGAACAGAGTGATATTCATCAGTTATTTCCCCCCAAATATAAGGTAAAAAACCATTGAGGTGTCCTCTCCCTGTTGTTCAATGAATGTACAGTAGCCTACATCACTAGATAGTTATTGGTCCAGTGAACTAAGACTATAATTTGGGAGGATTGTACAATTAGGATATGTTCTTAAATTGTACAATCCTCCCAAATTATAGTCCCAGTTTACTGGACAACATAAATTGTGTGCTAAGAATGCCAAATACAATGCACATGGAAGTGGAACAAACATGATCCTTATTGTTAAAGAATTAAAAAAGAAATAATTCAAGGCACATTGGTCAACTATAGAAATGTACAGCATTGTATGTGTTGCCCTTAGTAACAGACTTCATTTAAAACACATTTGAAATTTGATCAGCCTTTTCTAATTATCTCAACAACTGCCATAATATATTCATCAAACTTCTAACAACAACATGAACAGCAGTCTTCATACAGCAATATAACAGTACTTAAATAAACAGCAAAATGCACCTGTTGTATTTTAATCCAGGCTGATAATAACTATAGGGTAAAACCACTGCTGGGTGATCAGAAAAGGCTCCAGGATTAAATAAATCCTGGCTGTTAGCCTGGTCAGGAGCAGGCTAGCTGTACAGAATAAATCTCCATGGTGATTTATGTGCCTCCGCTTTCGTGAAACCGAATCAAGGCATAATTCATCCAGGATAACTGGGAAATCTTGTTTAATCCCTTATCTTGGTTTTGTGAAACAGGCCCCAGATCTCCTAAACAGGTTTCACTCTGAAGAATGGAAAACGACACATCACTGGATATGAGACATGATAACAACAGCACCTCCAATGACTTTGACTTAGAAATATTATTCATCATCATAGATGTTGTGACATGCATAATGGTCTGTATCGGACTTCCTTTGACCCTGGTGGCCATCTATGCTCTTTATTCTCTGGTATGTATATTATGACTGAGATCTATTTGTGTAAAGTCTCTGTCTGTAAAGGATCTTGATCTGAGTTGGGGGCCACATGTCAGGGGGCTGGGGTGAAGTATTTTAATGACCTATACATTTACAGGAATAATGAACTGCATAGTTATAATGTAAATTAAGCTGATTGGACCCTGCAGACATATTTGGGAGGAGATGTTCAGAACATGTTTACAACTGCTTTCTTTACTTTAACCAATGTTTTCCTGCAGGTGCGAAAGGATCATGTTGCTCCGATCTACGTCATCAACCTTCTCATTTCTGACCTCATTCAGCTCTGCTGCATGATCGATTGGGTGGCACGACGTGCGGACCCGAACATACATCAAATGGTCTATTGTACCTACGACTCTGGTCTGTTTGCCAGTGTTTGCTTCATGGTGTGCATCGCCCTGGAAAGGTATCTGTCTATCCAGAATGTGTGGAGCTACTTCTGTGTCTGACCATTGTATTACTATATCATTCTGAAGCTGTGTCTTACATCTTGTATTACAGGTATTTGGTCATCGCCTGCCCACTGTGGTACCGCTTCAGACGAACCATCAAGATCTCCGTTGTGGTCTGTGTCCTGGTCTGGGTTTTTACTCTTATATTTTTCTTGACTGCTTTATTTTGGCATGTTCCAGCTTTTTTAATCACTTGGTTCATATGTTCGCTCCTTCCCTTCCCACTGCTCATATTCTTTCTGGTTGGGACCCTTAAAGCCCTGTCTGCTTCCATCTCAGTTCACGCTGACGAAAAACGACGAATTGTGGCAATGTTGGTCCTGGTGCTGCTTATGTACACGCTGCTGTTTCTGCCCAGAATTATCCTGCTTCTGAAAAAACATGACATAAATGACACCCCCCTCTACATCCTGTCTGATGTGTTTCTTATGTTTAGTCCTCTGGCAGACTTAGTTCTGTATGGTTTCATGAGGAAAGGGGCCATAGACAAGCTTTTGGCCTCTGTGTGTTGTTGCAGAATGGACAGCAATGATGTCAGCAGTTCAATAAGTATGAATGATGGCAACATGTCCACAGTCAGCTTCATGTAGGCAGAGAGAGAGAGAGAGAAAAAAAAAAAAAAAGAAAGAAGAGAAAAAAAAAAAAGCCTTCACCCTCTCCGACACACCTGTGTCATGTTATACATGTGCAAAGTATTTTGCCGTTCATAACAACTTTAATCATCATCAAGACACATGGTAGAGTGAGCCAAGTTAATGGAATTTTGTCAAGAGAAAACTGATTTGTGTTTTAAGACCAGTTGGTGTTTGCATGCTATACAAACAGTGCATCACTGTAGATGATGAAAAATAAAACTCTTTTTAAGATCACTTATTTCATCTCAATTTGTTTAACTCCATTTTTGAACTCTTATCAATCAGGGCCCAGACTTAACATGTGTTTCTATTTAATAATGATGAGAAACATTCTTGCATTTAAATGTCTTCATATGGTTTATGCAGCTTAAGGTATTTGTCCATGTATGAGTCTCATATGTCTCTTCATATTGTTCTTGTGGCTAAATCTTCTCCTACAAACATTGTGACCAAATGGTTTCTCTCCTGTGTGGACTCTCATGTTCTCCTGCATTGTGTTCTTGGAACTAAATCGACTAATTGATGAATGGTCTAATGGTTTCAGCTGTACTTGTATAAACTGTTGGGTAGTTTAATATGTATCAAAAGATTTGATAAACTCTTTGTTTTGTTTGTACCAAATTTTTCATCTAATTTATAAAGTCACTACATTTGTTTTCAAACACAAGTGGCATGAAAAGAAAAAAAAACTAAAGCACAAGTACTTCACATTAGTAGTTAAGTACAGATGTTAAGTAAATGTAATTAGTTACATTCCACCACTGACTAAAACCCCAGAGATGTTGTACTGCAGGGCTTAAAGTACTCCGACCTGCGTGTGACTATTTTAGAAAAACATAAATAATTAAAAAGTCCACATTGGATTTGTATTTGATGCGCTGGGTTTAACCAATCGTTGTACTTCCACCTACCAATGAAACAAGTTCTAGCCAATCAGATGCAGAGTAGGGCGGTTCTTTGCAGAAAAGCTAGTCTGCGGTTCACTGAGCCAGTTTGTGAGAGTCAAGAAGTCTGTTAAAAGGGTGATAGAATGCAAAACTTATTTCACCCTGTCATAGTTGAATAACGACAGTTCGGTGGGTAAATAGGACATACATAGAAGCTCAAAGTCCCACTGACACCCCTTTACTATGAAAATCTCATATTATGAAACGGTCACTGAAAACGGGCGAATCTCAAGAAAGCTGGAAGTTGACGTCAACCTCCCAAAAACCGGAACCTTTGTCAGCCCATGGGTGTATTAAGAGAACGGTCACGCCCCAACATTTACATAGGCTACACAACTGACCTGAGATCAGGTAGTCTTCTGAATCTAGCTAGGTCATTCAGATCTCTGCTATTCCATTACAAAATTCACTTCTGAAACTTTTTTATGCGAGAAATCAACTATGTAAAGCTCAAATATGGGCCACTTTACAAAAATGGATGGCTAATTGCAAATTTTGTCCGACTGTGTGTCGGAGTTCAGCGCCGGTGCTGCCTGTGTTGCTGTCTCGCCGCCTGGCCTGCCTTCCTTCACAGACCCCGGCCTGCTATGAGGTACTTGGAGCTCCGTCACGACTGGCAGCCCACAGCACTCCATACCCGCGCAACCGTCTCTTGGGCTAATAGACAACCAAATGCCCCTGCCCTGACAGACTGACCCTGACTGGTACGTATATTATGACTGAGATCTATTTGTGTAAAGTCTCTGTCTGTAAAGGATCTTGATCTGAGTTGGGGGCCACATGTCAGGGGGCTGGGGTGAAGTATTTTAATGACCTATACATTTACAGGAATAATGAACTGCATAGTTATAATGTAAATTAAGCTGATTGGACCCTGCAGACATATTTGGGAGGAGTTCAGAACATGTTTACAACAGCTTTCTTTACTTTAACCAATGTTTTCCTGCAGGTGCGAAAGGATAATGTCGCTCCGATCTACGTCATCAACCTTCTCATTTCTGACCTCATTCAGCTCTGCTGCATGATCGGTTGGGTGGCACGACGTGCGGACCCGAACATACATCAAATGGTCTATTGTACCTACAACTCTGGTCTGTTTGCCAGTGTTTGCTTCATGGTGTGCATCGCCCTGGAAAGGTATCTGTCTATCCAGAATGTGTGGAGCTACTTCTGTGTCTGACCATTGTATTACTATATCATTCTGAAGCTGTGTCTTACATCTTGTATTACAGGTATTTGGTCATCGCCTGCCCACTGTGGTACCGCTTCAGACGAACCATCAAGATCTCCGTTGTGGTCTGTGTCCTGGTCTGGGTTTTTACTCTTATATTTTTCTTGACTGCTTTATTTTGGCATGTTCCAGCTTTTTTAATCACTTGGTTCATAGGTTCGCTCCTTCCCTTCCCACTGCTCATATTCTTTCTGGTTGGGACCCTTAAAGCCCTGTCTGCTTCCATCTCAGTTCACGCTGACGAAAAACGCACGAATTGTGGCAATGTTGGTCCTGGTGCTTATTATTACACGCTGCTGTTTCTGCCCAGAATTATCCTGCTTCTGAAAAAACATGACATAAATGACACCCCCCTCTACATCCTGTCTGATGTGTTTCTTATGTTTAGTCCTCTGGCAGACTTAGTTCTGTATATTTTCATGAGGATAGACAAGCTTTTGGCCTCTGTGTGTTGTTGCAGAATGGACAGCAATGATGTCAGCAGTTCAATAAGTATGAATGATGGCAACATGTCCACAGTCAGCTTCATGTAGGCAGAGAGAGAGAGAGAGAGAGAGAGAGAGAGAGAACCTTCACCCTCTCCGACACACCTGTGTCATGTTATACATGTGCAAAGTATTTTGCCGTTCATAACAACTTTAATCATCATCAAGACACATGGTAGAGTGAGCCAAGTTAATGGAATTTTGTCAAGAGAAAACTGATTTGTGTTTTAAGACCAGTTGGTGTTTGCATGCCATACAAACACAAAACTCTTTAAGATTCACTTATTTCATCTCAATTTGTTTAACTCCATTTTTGAACTCTTATCAATCAGGGCCCAGACTTAACATTTGTTTCTATTTAATAATGATGAGAAACATTCTTGCATTTAAATGTCTTCATATGGTTTATGCAGCTTAAGGTGTTTGTCCATGTATGAGTCTCATATGTCTCTTCATATTGTTCTTGTGGCTAAATCTTCTCCTACATACATTGTGACCAAATGGTTTCTCTCCTGTTCTCCTGCATTGTGTTCTTGGAACTAAATCGACTAATTGATGAATGGTCTAATGGTTTCAGCTGTACTTGTATAAACTGTTGGGTAGTTTAATATGTATCAAAAGATTTGATAAACTCTTTGTTTTGTTTGTACCAAATTTTTCATCTAATTTATAAAGTCACTACATTTGTTTTCAAACACAAGTGGCATGAAAAGAAAAAAAAACTAAAGCACAAGTACTTCACATTAGTAGTTAAGTACAGATGTTAAGTAAATGTAATTAGTTACATTCCACCACTGACTAAAACCCCAGAGATGTTGTACTGCAGGGCTTATAGTACTCCGACCTGCGTGTGACTATTTTAGAAAAACATAAATAATTAAAAAGTCCACATTGGATTTGTATTTGATGCGCTGGGTTTAACCAATCGTTGTACTTCCACCTACCAATGAAACAAGTTCTAGCCAATCAGATGCAGAGTAGGGCGGTTCTTTGCAGAAAAGCTATTCTGCGGTTCACTGAGCCAGTTTGTGAGAGTCAAGAAGTCTGTTAAAGGGGTGATAGAATGCAAAACTGATTTCACCCTGTCATAGTTGAATAACGACAGTTTGGTGGGTAAATAGGACATACATAGAAGCTCAAAGTCCCACTGACACCCCTTTACTATGAAAATCTCATATTATGAAACGGTCACTGAAAACGGGCGAATCTCAAGAAAGCTGGAAGTTGACGTCAACCTCCCAAAAACCGGAACAGCCCATGGGTGTATTAAGAGAACGGTCACGCCCCAACATTTACATAGGCTACACAACTGACCTGAGATCAGGTAGTCTTCTGAATCTAGCTAGGTCATGCAGATCTCTGCTATTCCATTACAAAATTCACTTCTGAAACTTTTTTATGCGAGAAATCAACTATGTAAAGCTCAAATATGGGCCACTTTACGAAAATGGATGGCTAATTGCAAATTTTGTCCGACTGTGTGTCGGAGTTCAGCGCCGGTGCTGCCTGTGTTGCTGTCTCGCCGCCTGGCCTGCCTTCCTTCACAGACCCCGGCCTGCTATGAGGTACTTGGAGCTCCGTCACGACTGGCAGCCCACAGCACTCCATACCCGCGCAACCGTCTCTTGGGCTAATAGACAACCAAATGCCCCTGCCCTGACAGAGCTCCAGGGCCTGCAAGTCTCCTCTTCCTGCTAGCTAAATGCCCGGTGTATGTGAGTGAGAGTGCGGTCAGCGAGCTTGTTACACCAGCAATCTCTTACCACAGGTTTCAGTTAATCTTTTAATGTGTGTTATAATGTGTTGAGTTATTTAAACAAACGACTGGGGAAATAAACGCCGCTTGTCCGCGAGTCTAATTGATAGAGCCTGCGGCTGGATGTAGCTCTATCAATGAGAGCTAGCTAGCCTCCTCTTAGAATTCCTCTGAAATTCAGAAATATTACTTGAAATCGGACACCGTTGTTAGCTTTATAAGACATTTAGCTAGATGTTGTATACGTGGCGTGATGAAATTCAAACTGTAATATACTCGGAATTACGCCGAAAATGAAGCTAACTATCCGTGATTTGTAGCTACACAGGTAGCTAGGATTGAAGGGACAGTTGCAGATAACGAAAGCCCTAATCTTCACAAATATTCATTAATTTGAAATCGGACACCGTTGTTAGCTTTATAAGACATGTAGCTAGATGTTGTATACGTGGCGTGACGAAATTCAAACTGTAAATATACTCGGAATTACGCCGAAAATTAAGCTAACTATCCGTGATTTGTAGCTACAAACGGGTTACATCCTGCAGCAGGCTCTATCAAAGGGACTTGTGGACAAGCGGCGTTTATTTCCCCAATCGTTTGTTTAAATAACTCAACACATTATAATTACACACATTAAAAGATTAACTGAAACCTGTGGTAAGAGATTGCTGGCGTAACAAGCTCGCTGACCGCGCTCTCACTCACATACACGGGGCATTTAGCTAGCAGGAAGAGGGGAGTTGCAGGCAAAAAAACAGTGACTTTGTGCGGATATGGAGTGCTGTGGGCTGCCGTGACGGAGCTCCAAGTACCTCATAGCAGGCCGGGGTCTGTGAAGGAAGGCAGGCCGGGCGGCGAAGCAGCAACAAAGGCAGCACTCCGACACACAGTCTTACCAAATTTGCAATTGGCCATCAATTTTCGTAAAAAGGCCCATAGTTGAGCTTTATATAGTTGATTTCTCACAAAAACAAAGTCTCAGAAGTGATTTTAATAACGAAATAGCCCAATAAACAATTTATAACTTTGCAGTGTCTGAAATATGAGACCTGCTGTCGAGTCTCCCATGTGTTTCTATGTAGTTTGCTCAAACCAATCAGCACGTAGCTCATTCTGAATATTCATGAGCATACCATATTTGGAAGAAAAGCTCTTTTTCCAAATAGAGCCATATTCACAGGGTAGTTAAGGGCCTAATAAAATAGCATTTGGGCAATTTTCAGCCCAACCAATGTTACATACCCCATTAGGAGACCTTAAGGAACAGTGTAAAATACCCTATATAATCATTCTATCACCCCTTTAATGTTCACAAGGCCAGGAAGATTTGTGTTTTATGCTTGTATTGTATACATATGTTTTTGTCTTTTTGAAGCACTTTGTGCACCAAAAAAGTTCTATATAAATGAAATCAACTTGAAACTTATGGTATGGTCTTTCATTTTTAAGAGCTACATAAAAATGTTTGGTTTGATGTTCTTGTTATTGCTTTATTTAACTTCTACAATTATACAGTTTATTACAGAAAACCTGTTCTAAAACAGAAAACCAAAGATGACTCAGATCTTACATGTCTTGCATAATGTAACACTCATAAGAGTGACGCTGCTTACTTGCTGGATGAAGCAGGAAACGTCTGGTTGATGACCAAAGTACCCACATTGAACATCAACAAGTGTTCATGTGGTTATTTGTTTTTTGCACATAGAAACAGAATTCCTTTGCTCTGGTAAATGGCACAATCTTTACTTAGATCACTTGATGCTAAACTTTCACACGGATCCTAGAGTGTGTTTTAATGTGCTTTATTTCTCGAGACTAGTAGTAGAAAGGTATGTCATGAATGCAGAAGTTAGGTGTAAGGGCCATAGCATAGCGGCCACAGTGGCAGCTCAAAGCCACGGGGTAGGTGACGGTCGGGTCCACGCCGGGGGAACAGTCAGGGAGCTTAAAGGTCTTGTAGTACAAGTCCTGGTACATGCACACATTCTGGTACACGTTGCTGAACGCTATCTTAAAGACAGGGTCCTGGAAGAGAGCAGACTTAGTGGGAAGTCATGGAAGACAACGTGGTGATATTCATTTCCTTTTTTTCAACTACAACTCCCAAAACCCCTCCCCCCACCATCCCACACTACTTTGGGCCCTATTTTAACAATCTGAAATGCAAGTATCAAAAGTGAAACGCAAGTAGCTTTGTGGGCGGATCTCGGGTGCTGTTGCTATTATACCGGCGGGATAAATGAGTCTTGCGCCCGATGCAAATCTAAAATGGTTTGGTCTGAAGTAGCTAGGTGTGGTTTGGGCGTAACGTGCAATAAACCAATCAGAGCGTCATCTCACATTCCCTTTAAGAGCAGGCACGCTTGTTCCATGGCGGATTGCTATTATGACAACAGATAATTTCCTGGCGCACGCCAGCGGGAGCTGTCTGGGATGCGGCAAAGTAATAAATGCCCGTCTTGGCGGTGGCGATGTTGCTGCGGCCTCTCGGGCGCATCTCCTCAAGTCTGGAGAGGATTGCTGCAGCCATGGAGCGTGGGCCTCCAAACGCACCACCTGCTCCTGTTGTGCCCCTTCCTCCCCCCCCCCACTCCATCTCCGTCCACCCGCTCCACCAGGAGCACATCGCGCATTGCCACTCCCGGACCAGATCCCGCCGGAGTGTCCAATCCCACCGTAGTTCAACATCACGTCTCCTTAAGTCCTCTAATATTTCCTCATTTATGTCATCAACACATACATGATTCATGGAAATGTGTAAAACACAACAAGCCACAAAGAATGCTGGGACTTTTTGAGGACTGTACTGTAAAGTGCCTCCTGACTTATCCAAACACCTGAAGTGCATTTTCAGTAATATTTTTCCTTGTAATTATGTATGGTTTGAAAAAATGGGAACTGCTGCATCCGTGTAGATGAGAGAAGCAAAGTGTATGCACGTTGTGAGCACGCTACATTATGGCCAAGCATGCGCCCCTAAAATAGCATCTGAATAACGCCTACTGACTTTAGACTAGCTAGCGCCACTTCTTTTAGACTAGCCACTGACTTTAGACTAGCGCCACTGACTTTAGACTAGCGCCACTGACTTTAAACTAGCGCCACTGACTTTAGACTAGCGCCACTGACTTTAAACTAGCGCCACTGACTTTAGACTAGCGCCACTGACTTTAGACTAGCGCCACTGACTTTAGACTAGCGCCACTGACTTTAAACTAGCGCCACTGACTTTAGACCAGGTTTTTCCTGGTCTGTGGCGGAATTGTTTTCTGAAACTGCCAGATAGCTCCAGGGAACGTTTGCGCCTGAACACACCTCCTCTTTTCGCTGAACCTCCCCTGGGAGCGCAAATACATTCCCTAATTTACAGACATGCGTCTGTGGAGGGAAAAGTCCGCTGTGCGTCGGGTGCAAAATAGGAATGATACATGCGTCGGTGTACAAAGGCAATTGCGCTGAGTGCAGGATAGGGCCCTTCATGTTCATACTCATTTCATCACTCTTCCTTCGAAGACAAGGCGTAGATTATTATCAACCTCCTGTATGTTATGTAACTTTACCATATTTATTGTCATATATTGTCAATTTAAAAACATTAATAAACAAATTAAAAACATTAAAAGACAAGAATAAAATTGATAGTGCAGTATAAGAATAAAAGTTACAGTGCAGTATAAGAAATTAAAGTTAATAGATTATTTAAAGAAAAGCAACATCAAAAAGATAGGTCTTTAGCTTAGATTTAAAAGAACTGAGAGTTGGAGCGGACCTGCAGTTTTCTGGGAGTTTGTTCCAAATATGTGGAGCATAAAAACTGAACGCCGCTTCCCCTGTTTAGTTCTGACTCTGGGGACAACAAGTAGACCTGTCCCAGACGACCTGAGAGGTCTGGGTGGGTGGTAATGTAGTAGCAGATCAGAAATGTATTTTGGCGGCCCCTAAACCGTTTAGTGATTTATAAACCAGTAGAAGTATTTTGAAATCAATTCTTTGAGGCACTGGAAGCCAGTGTAGAGACTTCAGTACTGGAGTGATGTGATCCACTTTCTTGGTCTTAGTATGACCTCGAGGCAGCAGCGCTCTCGAAATCAGCTGCAGCTGTCTGATTGATTTTTTGGGGAGACCTGTAAAGACACTGTTACAGTAGTCAAGTCTACTGAAGATAAAAGCATGGACAAGTTTTTCCAGATCCTGCTGAGACATAAGTCCTTTAACCCTTGATATACTTTTAAGGTGATAAAAGGCTGATTTTTTAATTATGTTAATGTGGCTTTTAAAATTCCACTCAAGCTCTACTTCTAAATATCTACAGGCCACCTAAATACTGTGCATGCTTCTTTGATGATTTTAATGAACTGCTGTCTATAATCTGTATTTACTTTGACCGTGTAATTATTGCTGGTGATTTTAACATTCATGTTGACAACCCCCAGGACAGAGGGACCAAAGAACTGTGTTGTGTTTTTGAGAGCTATGGACTGACTCAGCATGTGACACAGCCCACGCACAATAAGGGGCACACTCTGGACTTGATTATCTCCAAGGGTCTGAACATTTCCATGGTTGTGGTGACTGATGTTGCTCTCTCTGATCATTCCTGTGTTTTCTTTAATGGCACTATCTCTGTGCCAAAAAGTGTTCAAACAAAGTTAATCAGAAAACGGTATATCACTGAAAACACCAGTGAAAAATTCATTCAGCTTTTCTCCTCTACTCCTGCCCTTACTGGGGCCTCAGTCACTGAGCTTGTAGATAATTTCAACTGTAAAATTACGAACGTTATTGATGCTATTGCTCCCACTAAGGTCAAAGCTGTCTCTGGTAAGAAAAGATCTCCATGGAGAAATTTTATAGCTGTGAGAACAGAAAAAAGAGAGTGTCGAAAAGCTGAACGCAGTTGGCGAAAATCTAATCTCCAGGTCCATTATAACACTTATAAAGAGAGACTTCGCATTTATAATCTGGAACTAAGAAATGCAAGGCGGTCCTTCTTCTCTGACATTATTGCCAGAAACAATAATAATTCACGTGCTTTGTTTGCTACTGTTGATAGATTAATTAACCCTCCAGTACCAGTAGCATCTGAACTGTTGTCTACCAAGGCTTGCAAGAGCTACTGTGTAGATATTTCAGAAATGTAGTCCATATATGGAAAACGTGCTTACAAAGGCTATTTCTTACACATGTTGTATGTACGTATGTATGTTCTGAAACATCCTTAATTCACGGAAAGATATTTGGGAAATAATGATGATGATATGCAAAATTGTTTTTATGTGTCGTGAAAATACAATGATTGAGGTTATGTTATGTAATCCAAGAAAGGTTACTGTTATGGTTTCAGTGTTTTGCTTTGCATTTTGTTCCGTTTCTGTTGCCTTATTGGTTTCTGTATGTTTTCTGTGTCTGCATTTTCTGTACATTGTTGTTCCCTGTTGTGTTGATGTATTCTGTTCTGTGTCTTGTGTGTTTTGGTTTATTCCTGTATTCTCTGTTATCCCTTGTGTTGCCTAGTGTTGTGTCAAGTGTCTGTAGTTAGGTTATATCATGTTTTGTCTGTTTGTCCTGCTTCCTGTTTTATTTTGGTAGTCTGGTCCTCTGTCTTGTCATGTCTAGCTTTGCTTTCTGTTTCCCGCCTTTGTTGATTGTCCTGCCCCGCCCTGATGTGCTTCACCTGTTGTCTCACCTGTTTCTGATTTACCCATCACCTCATGTATTTAGCCTCTGTGTTCCCCTTGTCTTGTGTCCGATCGTTTTGTAGCCATGCCCTTGTGTTTCCTCCCTGTGCCTTGTGTTTGTGCCTGCGTCAGTTTGCTCCTGCCTGTGTTTTTCCCGTCGGTTTGGTTTTTGTACGTTTTCCAGTCTTTGTACTGCCGCTTTTTGTTTTTATTAAATCCTCCACTTCAACGTTTGCCTGCCTGCTCTCTCTGCATTTTGGGCCCTCTACTTCCCTCACCCGTAACAGGTTACAGTCATTTACCGATTCAGTTAGAGATGTTTAGTGAAATAAGAAAATTAATCTTTACACAAAAGATAATATAGATGGTTTATCAAGTGGATTAATCAGTCTCATCAAAACCAGAGGGCAGAGGGGCATTCAACAAGTAGTGGGGCATCAGCACAGAAGACAGGCAGAATGTCCTAAACAAATGGACATTAACATTAATCATGTGTATGTCATATGTATACTGCATTTGTGTGAACCGAACAATGTTAGGTAGATATTTAACAACATGTTTCACGTCTCCTTTTATAACCTGATCTCCTAAACAGGTTTCACTCTGAAGAATGGGAGAGGTCTACGTTAATGACACATCACTGAACAACAGCATCTCCAACGACTTTGACTTGAGAAAAATAGAATCTATCATAAATGTGATGACATGCATAATCATCTGTATTGGAATTCCTTTGACCCTCGTGGCCATCTATGCTCTTTATTCTCTGTTACGTACATTATGACTGAGATCTATTTGTGTAAAGTCTCTGTCTGTAAAGGATCTTGATATATATATATATATATATATATGTATGTATGTTAGGGCTGTCAGTTTAACGCGTTATTAGCGGCGTTAACGCAAACCCATTTTAACGCTGACAATTTTTTTATCGCGCGATTAACGCATACACAGTTAAGGAAGGATTAGACCAGAAGCAAAATTATGAATCCCACTATGGCCACGCGGCATTAACATTCAAATGAAAAATAACACTCAGTAGCCTAGCTAACCTGTTTCACACACACAGACAGACTGAGACAGGCAGACACACAAACAAACACAGACACACACACGCAAAACGGCTGAGCGGAGACACGGGAGAGTGGAGAGGATCGCAAATCGAGAAGAGGAAAGAAAACGCTAGAATAGTTAGCTTGGAAACGATCTAAGTGGAATAACGAAGCTGAAGAGGTGTAGTTACACTACGGCACTTTTCCTGTCTAACAGCAGTGGTTTAGAACAAACGTTATTATGTGACAGATTATTAGTTCCAAGTGCGAATGTTACTGTGAAATTGAACACTACGTATATGCCTATGTTGTTTTAAATAAAAAAAACACTTGCACAAAGCAAGCCGATCAACTTTTCCATGTTGATAAGACCATTAAAACGAAAAAATATAATGGGACAAAAAGAAATCAAGGGACATTTAGAATAGATAAAAATGTGTGATTAATTAAGTTAACTATGACATTAATGCGATTAATCGCGATTAAATATTTTAATCGTTTGACACTTATATATTGTCGGGTGGTGATGGCACATGCCTTTGGTGTGGGAGACCTGGGTTCAATTCCCACTGCGAAACATCAACCAATGTGTCCCTGAGCAAGACACTTAACCCCTAGTTGCTCCAGAGGCGTGTGACCTCTGACATATATAGCAATTGGAAGTCGCTTTGGAGATATATATATATATATACACACACACACACACACACACACACACACACACACACACACACACACACACCACAATTGAACTATATAGTGATTATTTTTTTGGCTTTGTGCATACAAGGCCAGGTCTTCTTCTTCTGCCAAACCTGAGTCGGAAAGCAGAGAAAGTTGAGTTACTGAAGTCCAGTAAAGAGTGGTAGGACAAACCTTTTTTAACTTTCCCCCCCACACAAGGACTTTTTCCTTTTTTTTCCCCCAAACACGGTCGATGGAGAGAACACTGAGAGGGACTTACACACTGATTAAAAGGAGCTCTTGGATCAACTTCTTTATATACTTATTATTTATAGCATAAGTTGGTTTGTTATAGAATGTATGGTCATGTTATGCGTCACAGTTTGGTAAATGACCAATGAATGAATGAGTGATATTAGTGGATTTCTGACATAAAGAAACGTTTTCATTTCCTTTTTTTTTTCTTGGTATTTTAATTGATTTAAAAGAGGAATTAAATAGGAATTAAAGGAGCCACTTGTTAAATTAGAGGCACTATGAAATAGGATTTATAAATTCGTAAAAGAAAAATAAAGGGGGAAAAAAAAAAACTTAATGAGTGCCTGACTAAAAGGAAATTTAAAAAAGCATTCCAATCTGAAATATAATAGGGTAATGAAAATAAACTAGGCACTTACCTGACAGGTGGATTCCAGGATAAACCATAGAGAAAAGGAGATTTTTTAGAAGCTAAAGGGTATTTTATTTATTATTGCATGTTGTGTGGTTTTACTTGTATATTGTTGTTATTCTGTGTTAAATGGCATTTTAAGAATAAAACAAATTAAATAGAAAAAGAAGATAACTGCAAGATGAAATAATAAATGTTGTTTTATTACCTTTTTAAATATGACCCCTTGAGTCTGTGTCTTGTTTCTCCTTTGCTGCCCGATATCCATTTCTCCCGAGAGAACTAGATCTTCTGAGAAACTGGTCCATATTAAGTGTTTATATTTTTCTATTTACTGTACCGGGAGGCTTATTAATAGTTACTTCTGGGTGTTACAAGTGCAATCGGAATAATTAAAAATATATTTGCATACAAATAATAATAAAAAAAAAAAAATTGCAAAGAAACCTGCACACTGTCTGTGTTGGTACTAAGCCTTCATCAGGCAAATTGTGTTACATACTGAGAAGCCATCTGTTGTAGGAGGTGACTGTGGGTCTGCACCAATGGGCGTGGGAAGTGGGGGTGCTGGAGGTGCTGCAGCACCCCCTGGTGGCAAAACTTTAAAACTGCGATGACAATAATATGATGGCTTAAAATGTATTTACAGTATTGAATCAATACGGTCCTGGGCTCCCTATGCGCTCATACAGTATGGAGATGCAACATCAGTTATTCTCCCAAAACAGTGCGTTTATCCACCGAGTCCCGAGTCATGGCAGAGTTTATCAGCCGAACTCCAGAGCGCAAATCTACGTTTGGTGTACCAAAATCATTGTAAGGTAGAGACACGGTGTCTTACATCTCTGCGTCTTTTTCCTGCCGCCGTGCAGGCCCAGATGGTAGCCTATATTTAGCCTTGTATGATTGTGATTTATGTATGCCTATTATAAAGAAACAAATAGTATGTAACTCTTTAGAATATGTCACATACTGTTGGAAAAGAAAGATTTTACATAGTCTGTCACTACTGTGGTCATCTAGACAACCAATCCTGGTGCGTCAAGCTCCTTATTTAACACACATTTTGATTATGCATGTATTGCTAATAATATATAATTTACATTGGTTGCACTATATAAATAACATTTTAGTTTATATGCAAGCATTCACACAGATATTTAGATAGGCCTACTTTTTTCATCGCTGGTTTTTGGAGTTGGCTGTGCAGTAGGCCCTATGTTGGGGTATAGTTTGTACGCACCGTCAGCTCAGCTGTACTTCAGAGAGGGGAGGGGCGAGAGAGTTTTTAAAGGAGACAGAGGTAGAGTAGTCTGCAGAATATAGAACCTGTGTTACAACATAGTATCTTTAGACTCTACGTGGACCGTAGACCGTGTGCAGTGCAAGTATTTTTCTGTTAATATAAATCATCATCAAGACATCCATTTTTTGAAGAAGAACCGCTGACTTGTGTTTGAAGACAGTTTTTCCAACTTCAGGCACCTTGTATTGGTTTTAACATTCAGCCAGGTTAGTTTGTATTTAGAGTTGATCAGATCCACTTGTTTGTCTTCTGGGTGTGATGAGTTTTTTTCTTTCAAACAGCACCTGAATGCAGCATTGTTAAGCTGCTAAAGTCTTAGATGTCAGATTTTTTCACGAGCACACAAATGTTAAAATCCCAGGATGTTTCATTTACTGATGTTTATCACCTCATTTAAATACATAACTGATTGCTATTCACACTGGCAGCTACCTGAACTCATGTTCATGGAAACACTCACAGACTTCATTCTGGTACTAAAACTGGGACTTTGAAACAACACCGTGATGAGATTATGTCCGATAACAGACATGTTGTGTTAACAACCACTGTTTGTGCTGTACGTATATTAGAAACAGAGCATCACGGTACATGATGAAGAATGAAACTCTTTTCCAGATCACTTGTTTGATCTCAAACAGTTTGACTCCATCTTTAACCTCCCATCAATCAGAGCAAAGACCTAAAATATCAAAAAATGTTGTATTGTATTAATGATAAGCAACACAACTATTCATTCATTAATTTCTTCATTTGGTTTATCTTGCTCATGGTGTCGGTCCATGTATAACTCTCTTATCTGGATATTGTTCTTATGACTAAATCTTCTCCAACTACCACAGCAAATAAATGGTTTCTCTCCTTTGTAGACTCTCAGGTGTCTCAGCAGATAGCTCCTATAGCTAAATCGTTTCTCATAAACACTGCAACCCACTGGTTTCTCTTGTTAAATCTTTCCTCTCAGACACTAATTTAAATAGCTCATGTTACTGGACTGTGTAAACAGTTAACTTCATTTAACAACCCACAGTTTGTTTCTCCTATCCCAGAATGGTTCTGTGGTGTAGCCAGACTTTACTCCACAGCGCTGTGGATAACATAATCCTGATTCATATTTGATCAGAACCGCCCAGTTTGTGCCATGAGCCGTGGTTGATCATCTTAAACTGGCCCGATATTAGGTAAAAGGTTGTGGTTGGCCGGCACGTCTCAGGCTGCTGGGAATCTGAATGGGAGGGGGACCAGACGTACCTGCCAGAGCAAATTAAACATGGCCACGCAGATAGGGCAGCAGCAGCTCAGTCAGATGGACCATGTATGGAGGACTGGCATCATGAGAGGCGCCAGTTTAGTCAACGGTCCCTTGAGCAAGTCACCGAACCCCCAACTGCTCTGGGCGCCTGTCCATTGCCAGCCCCCTCACTCTGACATCTCTTCATTTAATGCATGAGTATGGGTCCTGTTCCCCTGTGTGTCTGTATCTGTGTAATAAAAATTTAATTTCCCCGCGGGATTGGTAAAGTATGTCCTCTTCTGTTTGAGATCCATCCAGCTCCCAGGCCCTTTGCTTATTCTGATGAAATAGGCAAGAGTCCAAAAGCTTTCTTGGTATGGTGTAGTTGCTCTTGGGCTCACTTTGGACAAGGCTACGTTACAGACGGTAGATTGAACAAGAACATTTCCAGTTACAAAAATAATTTCAAGGAGTATCCTTCTTTAAATTGGACTAATATTGAATATTGGAAGATTTTAAGGTACAGTATTATTGTGTTAAGTTGTGTGTTATATAAAATTATATATATTTCTTCATAATTATGTACATCCTTTTGATGTAGTATGCCTACAAGTTGGAAATGCCTGTCTGTTTTTGTTCCTTCTATAACTGTTGCATGGTGTATTCAGGGTATTTCTAAGCAAAGAAGCTTTTCATTTTCAGTACAAATGTTAGACAAGAGCATGATGAAACCAAACACATATTTGATGATGTTATCAACCAGGTTATATCTTTAAAGCAGGAAATGTACGTAGTATTTTAAAAGCACAATTTGATATCTGCTCAGAAAAAACTGCAGATTAACAGGCAGTACTGGTTGACTCGTGGAAACAGTAATAGGTACAACATTTTCCAGTCCCTCCAAAAAAACGCGATTATATGATCGCATAATTCAATGCATAATCAGCCAAAGTCCGCATATTTATGGGGGGCGCGCATTTTTTCAAATACGCCGCAATTTCGCCGCATAAATTGCTGATTTCCACGCAAAATACGCGGGGCTTGCATGATTTCATAATCCCCGCATTTTTGTTGCAAAAAAGTCACACATATCTTAGCAGAAAGTTGAAAAATGTTGCGTTTACTTCACACAAGAAAAGCCATTTTCCCCTGTTGCCATGGGAACGTTATGAAGTGACGTAATTACACGACGTGAACATCAAAGCAGGGTGTTGGGGGAATCACTTTTTTTCCTCTTTTTCATCAAACTGTAGTTTTTGCAAGTTCCCGCAATTTCATTGCATAAAATTGCATGAATATCCCACATATTCCATCGCATTTTTTAAGAAAACATGCCGCATAATCAAGGATTTTTGCCCGCAACAATCACAAAAAAACTCTGTATTTTTCTGGAACGACTGATTTTCATTGCACCATTTCCACACACTCCACGCAGGAAATAAAGTCAAACTTGTCTGCACATATTTTGGATGTGATTTGTTCCATGGGTATCATATATGTGAATCCTGTATTTGTTTGAACTCTCTCCACACAGCTTCACTGAACAATGTTAGGTAGATATTAAACAATGGCATGAAAAGAAAAGAACAAAAAAGTAAAATACAAGTACTTCACATTTGTAATGAAGTAAAGATGTTAAGTAAATGTACGTATTTACATTCCACCACTGCCTAATTAACCCCAGAGATGTCGTACCGCAGGGAGAAATTACGAATCCCACTATGGCCACGCAAAGACCCGCCCTACGAAGCAGCTCGATTGGTTGGGGTTAGGCATTTCACCTCGAGTGATAAGGTTAGGTTTGGGTAGTCGAAAATCCAGCTCTTCCACTTAGCTGCTCCCTCTAGAGCCCTGAGGAACTTCTGTTGTGGAATCTGGATGCAGCGTGTTTTTGTTGCATTTGTTTTCGGTTTGTCTGCTTTTCTTTTTGCGTCGTTTTTTTATTTGCATCGCGTTTGTGTATTTGGTTGTGTTGTGTGTATTTGCAGCGCGTTTGCTGAATGCTGCGCATGTGTTGTCAAAATAATGAAGTTGTTTTCTTAATTTGCTTGTATTTTGTCTATTTGCATGTGTTTTCTTAAGTTGCGGGGCGTTTGCCCCTGTCGGCCACCGTAGTTTTTAGCCTTTGGCGGAAGATGCCAAGGTTTTCGGCCATCCTGATGTCAATAGGGAGCTCATTCCACCATTTAGGAGCCAGGACAGCAAACAGTTGGGATTTCATTGAGTGATTAGTTCTCCCTCGCTATGAGGGGGCAGCAAGCAGGTTGGCTGATGCAGAGCGGAGTGGGCGGGTTGGGGTGTAGGGTTTGACTATGTCCTGGAGACATCTATATGAAAAGCTAAAATGCAAAGTTTTCAATAAATATACATGAAGCAACTAATCTCAACATGGACAAAATTGTGAATGTACTTGTTCGCTTTTTTAATGATGACCTGGCCAAAGTAACAACACAACATCTAGCAAGTTTTGATTCCATTGTAAGATTTTGATATTATTATTGCAATATGTCATCTACATTGACTCTTAATTTAAAATATGGTTGGAGGTTATGGTCCAGGCTCAGTGTTGTGTTCACTTCTTGTTTCTGCTAAAAAGTACAACAGGCCAAGGCTACATCTTTAAAGCAGTATAGGTGATATTAAGCTCTATAATATCATATGAGATTAATAGTGAATAGGTTTCACGGCTTAGTGTTTGTTAAGACATGGTGAATGTGTCAGGACACATTTTTTCCAGACGTCAGAGTGTCAAAGTCAGGAACTGAGATCCTGATTTTTTGACCTATCAGGTGATGCTAAAATCCTTCTTGCAAACCTTAAGAAAGTCCATCTCGTCTTTTCAGCAGCCCTGGATTCGTGCAACAGCTTATGTGCAAACGTGTAATTTAGTGAATAAACTTGCATTGAGATAATATTACTAGTTGTTTGAGGATATTTAAACCTTCAATAAGCTCATCAAAACAATCAAAACAGCAACATATTAAACAGAATTAACATGCATGTGCTGATTACTATTTGTGGTGTTTTATCAACTAACCCCCCTCCCTCTCGCACTACTTTATGTTCATACTCATTTTATCTCTCTTGCTTCTCTTTCCATAGTAGTAGAAAGGTATGTCATGAATGCAGAAGTTGGGCTGCAGGCTCCCAAAGGTGCAGTCAGACGTGGCCATAGCACAGCAGATGGATGCAGATGGTTTATCAAGTCTCATCCAAAACCAGAGGGCAGAGGGGCATTCAACAAGTAGTGGGACATCAGTACCAAAGACAGGCTAAATGTCCTAAACAAATGGACATTAACATTAATCATTATATTAAATTACTGAAACATGCATGAGGTTCTGTGGCTGCAGTAATGACCTCACATCAGCACGTTAAATATTTCTATTCATCACCAGAACTTGTGTTATCTGAAACTGTAGTATTTGATTAAATATCATAAGCAAATAGGGTAACAAATATTAAGGAAGTTTAATACTGAAAGCAATACGCATTTTGTTTTAAATTATTTGATCTGTGAGTATTTTACATATGTATACTACATTTGTGTGAACTGAACAATGTTAGGTAGATATTAAACAACATGTTTCACGTCTCTTTTTATAACCTGATCTCCTAAACAGGTTTCACTCTGAAGAATGGGAGAGGTCTACGTTAACAACACTTTACAGGACATGAGGGATTATTACAACAGCAACCAATATATTGAAGTAGGATTCATCATAAATGTGGTGACATGCATAATCATCTGTATCGGTCTTCCTTTGACCCTCGTGGCCATCTATGCTCTTTATTCTCTGGTACGCACATTATGACTGAGATCTATTTGTGTAAAGTCTCTGTCTGTAAAGGATCTTGATCTGAGTTGGGGGCCACATGTCAGGGGGCTGGGGTGAAGTATTTTAATGACCTATACATTTACAGGAATAATTAACTGCATAGTTAAAATGTAAATTAAGATGATTGGAACCTGCAGACATATTTGGGAGGAGTTCAGAACATGTTTACAACTGCTTTCTTTACTTTAACCAATGTTTTCCTGCAGGTGCGAAAGGATCATGTTGCTCCGATCTACGTCATCAACCTTCTCATTTCTGACCTCATTCAGTTCTGCTGCTTGATCGTTTGGATGGCAAAACCTGAGGACCTGAACATATATTACATAGCCAGATATATTTATGGCTCTAGTGTGATAGCCAGTGTTTGCTTCATGGTGTGCATCGCCCTGGAAAGGTATCTGTCTATCCAGAATGTGTGTATCTACTTCTGTGTCTGACCATTGTATTACTATATCATTCTGAAGCTGTGTCTTACATCTTGTATTACAGGTATTTGGTCATCGCCTGCCCACTGTGGTACCGCTTCAGACGAACCATCAAGAGCTCCGTGGTGGTCTGTGTCCTGGTCTGGATCCTTCCTCTTGCCATTGGCTCCACTTTATTATTTTGGCATTTTGCATATATTCCAGTAACCATCTTAGCCATATTTTTCCTCCTTCCCCTCCCACTAATCATATTGTTCCTGGTTGGGACCCTTAAAGCACTTTCTGCTTCCATCTCAGTTCCAGCTGACGAAAAACGACGAATTGTGGCAATGTTGGTCCTGGTGCTGCTTATTTACACGCTGCTGTTCATGCCCGGAATCATCCTGCTTCTGAAAGAATATGACAGATATGACATGACCCTCCCCATCCTGTCTGATGTGTTAGTTATGTTGAGTCCTCTTGCAGACTTAGTTCTGTATGTTTTCATGAAGAAAGGGGCCATAGACAAGCTTTTGACCTCTGTGTGTTGTTGCAGAATGGACAGCAATGATGTCAGCAGTTCAACAATATGAATGATGACAACATGTCCATAGTCAGCTTCATGTAGGCAGAGAAAGAGGGAGAGAGAGAGAGAGAGACACAGAGAGAGAGAGAGAGAGAGAGAGAGAGAGAGAGAGAGAGAGAGAGAGAGGAGAAACAGAAGAAGACATGTAGGTAAATAGAAAGGATAGAGACAACACAGATTCTGTCTTCTACTGATATGGTTTCCAATAAGACACCTAACTGTTGATGTAAGCCATCTTTTGTAGGAGTTGGGTCTGCACCAATCACTCTTCTCTTTGCAACTTTGGATCTATCACCCTCTCCGACACACCTGTGTCATGTTATAGATGTGCAAAGTATTTTGCCGTTCATATCATCTTTAATCGTCATCAAGACCCACGGTAGAGTGAACCAAGTTAATGGAATTTTGTCAAGAGAAAACTGATTTGTGTTTTAAGACCAGTTGGTTTTTACCTGCATAATTTAATACAACTCAAATATGAACAATCACTGTTTGTGCATCACTGTACATGATGTAAAATAAAACTCTTTTAAAGATCACTTATTTCATCTCAATTTGTTTAACTCCATTTTTGAACTCTTGTCAATCAGAGCCCAGACTTAAAAGTTATATTTTTTCTATTTAATGATGACCAACACACTTTTAATTTTTTTTTAATTTCTTACATTCCACCACTGACTAAAACCCCAGAGATGTTGTACCACAGGGCTTAAAATACTACTCCAGATGCACCTAGCACTGTAGATTTTGAAGAGACAGAGGGCTTCTCTCTACAGGATCCTGGACCATTAGTGCTTCATCGTGGGTCACAGTGCAACATCACATGTCTGCAATGCTCATCAGGTAGTGTAACTGTAAATATCATCAGCTGTATATGACACAAACATTTACAAATTACTTCTAATGGTAGGATGAAGACATTTCATACTGGACTGTATTAGGTTGTGCATGTGTTGTGACCACTCTTTTTTTTTGTCTTTTTTTTTTGCCTAGCAGTTTTCCTTGGACTAGGGTGACCCCTAAATCATGGCTGCAGCTGTCGCCGTGGTCCTGCTACGCCGTGCAGGTCCCTGCTACGTCCTGTAACGCCCTGCTACGCCATGAACTACTGCAACTACCATTTATAGTCGTAGTTCAATTATCTTTATTGTGACTATTATCGCCACTGTTCATCACACCCCCAACCAGCACCGTCAGACACCGCCTACCAAGAGCCTGGGTCTGTCCCAGGTTTCTTCCTGAGAGGGAGGTTTTCCTCGCCACTGTCATACTAAATGCTTGCTCTTGGGGGAATTACTAGAATTGTTGGGTCCCTGTAAATTATAGTGTGGTCTAGACCTACTCTATTTTTGTCTTGAGATAACTATTGTTATGATGTATTAAAGTTGATAAAGATGAGACTTTATTGATCTGGTGGTGAAATTCACAAGCTACCTGCCAAGTCAAACTTCTAAAAGTAATGCAAAAGTAGTGTAAAGCATTACAATTCAGAAACAGTAATATTGTAATATAACTAATTACTCTGAAATGACAGTAACTAGTAATCTATAATGAACTGCATTTTGGAAGTAACATGCCCAACACTCCTAGTTACTATCAATGAAATTATGAATACATTTTATACAACAAGACACTTTGTGATTGTGTTCATTTTGTGAAAACAAAATATATTTATTGATTTCCTCCCTTCCTCTGGAAACTGCCTCCTGATTGCGGCCACAACACAAGCTGGTATTGCCTTCCTGATCTCCCTGCCCAGAAACCCATATGTCTATCGGACCACCTGCCTGTAGGCTGTGTATTGGAATTGCCTAGAGAATGATAGGGGTGCAATGTTGATATTGATAATCCTGTTAACATAGTCAATATGAGAGTGATAGACTTATTTGATGTAACATTTTCAGTTATTCTATTCCATAAAGGTATGTATGCACATCAGTTTAAAAATCTGCTAATCCCTCAGCATCAATAATGCACATTAGATTAGATTAGATTATACTTTATTGTCATTGTGCAGAGTACAAGTACAAAGACAACAAAATGCAGTTTGCGTCCAACCAGAAGTGAAAAAAATATGTATAACTAAGTGTAAGTAATGAACAACATATACAGATATGTGCAATGTAGTAGGAGTAACATAGTAAGAATATAGATATATGCAGGGTATTAACAGAATTATATTATAAGAAAAACAGAATAAATATGGATATTCAGTATGAATCACAGATATGTGCAGTGTGGTAACAGTACCACTGTAGTGCAGAAACGGTAACGTAAGAATAAGTGTACTGTATGTGCAGGAGGAATAGTATGAAGTGCAGTAGAATATGGCTATATATAAGTAGTTACAGTATGTACATTAATTATTTTGATACAGTTTGTTATTTGTGTAGAAAACTGACGACTATAATAGAAGTGTATAATAATATAATAGTGTTATAAATTAGTCTTGTCTAAACATACTCTGGTCTGTTGGCTTGGAGAGGACCATACTCCTGCCTGAAGTTGAGGTATGCTACCTGCAGCGAGAACGGGTTGAGGCAGCAGGCATCAAAGCCGGGATGGAGCGTCAGGCAGGTAATGTCCGTGGCCGGGACTAAACCCTCAACTAGTGCCCAGTAGGCATCCACCTCTCGACAACACATGCTGTCCACCGCCGACGCCATGGCATCACAATGTCCGCACAAACACCTAGCCAACAAAACGATTATGTGCTAGTGCTAACCTGCTTCTCTTAATACATCCATGGCTTGAATGGACTCCACAGTCCCTGTCTCAGCGTTCAAATTTTAGGTTGTAGAATATCACAAGACAAAACGTTGCTGGCTTAAATTAAGACAATCTACATGTATGTTTAATCTAAAACAAGGTCGAAAGTATGTTTGCTAAAGCAGATTTATTGTATAACATCGATGTACTAGCCTAGATGAACCAGCATTAGCCACTGTACTACACAGTAACTCACCAAGTCACTAACCCTATTCGCCACTGGTTCGCAACTCTACTTCTCTCTTCTGCCCATTGTTCCTCCCCCTGATCTCCCCCTAATCTCCCCCTGACCTCTATCTCGCCTAGGAGGCTCATAATTAGGCCTGTGGGCCATCACAGGCATGCATGCCAACGTTGGAGAGCTCGGTTTCTTCTTCGTTTATGGCGGTTATATATTCCTCCAGTTTTGAAAATCTAGTTGTTTATCATTAATATACACTATGCTGTATAGGGGTGTTCAACCTGCACATAAGCAGCAGAGTAGGCTTCCTTGTACCAGTGAAATCAAGGCAGTAGTAGTAGATTCGATCACATCGCTCTAACCAATCCTTCTTCAGACTGATGTTAGCACCCCCCACTCAATTAGCATACAGGCGCAGGGAAAAATAAATGTGGAAATACAGAAATAAATAAATGTATAAATAAATAAATGTATAAATACATAAATGTATAAATACATAAATATATAAATAAATGTATAAAAACATAAATAAATATATATAGAAATGCATAAATAAATACATGTAAAAATACAGAAATAGCCATTTATGTTACCAAAATGTATTTATTTTCTCTATATTTCTGCATTTATTTATTTATCTCTTCTTTTATTTATTTATTTTTTTTCCTTCTGTCATTTTTAGTCCTCCATAAAAATATATGGCGCCTGGCATTAATAGAGGACAAGAGGAAAAGGGTGGAGATGGGAAGCCTTTCAGCAATTGGTACATAAACGGGATACTGTACAGCAGCAGCGGTAAGAAAGTACTTTCTAGTCATTAGATGCTATAGCCTGACATCGTCATACTCAGATTCTAGTCAGAATACGAGTGTGATACTGCTCCATTGGGCTGTGATTATGGGGCGTTTTTCAACCGAACCAGGAAAGAAAATGCCTCTGCTGCACTCAATTGGATATTACAACCAATCAGAGAATCAGGCCAGCTGATAAATTTAACTTTTGCCGAATCACATAGGAAGGCCGAAAAATAATTATTTCCGATCGACAAATGCCTTAATCGAGGTTCTCTGTTCCTCTTTTAAAATGAATGTGCTGTCGATATCTTCTATAACAGACACGATGGGGGAATCTACACATCTTAATTCTCCAGCAGCGGCCATCTTTGTTGTAAACAAATTCAACCCAAGCGCTCTTTGGTTATGTGGTAGACTACGTTACTGTTGATCATCTGTCCATCATTGTATGAAGCCCGCCCTGACAATTTGATTGGTCCGACCAGCTCTGGTTTGAGCATAGTTGCTCCACAAAGGATCAAGTCCAGACCGAACTTCCCGACCTCAAATGTTGTGGGCGGGGCTAAGTTCGGCTGGCATCCAGGCTATAGATGCTAGTCACAAGCTGCGGTCCATGCACTCTGTCATACGAGTATGTTAATGGAAACAACGGCTACCACTACCGCTGTGACTGGGCCTTCACTGACCAACAGTGTTTGTAATTAAAAAAAAATATGTGTGTGCATGTTCATAGCGAAACTCGATTTGTCATTAACAATGGCCACTGTGCAAAAGGCTATCTGAAGACCAAACTGCCTTGACAAAGCTGTCTGTTTGGAATCAGCATGGCAGTTATTTAAACGTACCTCTCGCCAAAATGCAACCTAGGGTCTTGTTGTGAATGTACCCGAGTCAAACTTTCATTTAAAAGCATAACGTTTTTCGGTCAAATGGCCTTTTGAATGGGAATGCTAAGGGCACTACTATGATCACATCAAAATCTCTATAATAAAACTCACTTTAGCAGTTGGTGTTTCCACTCGTCGCCATCTTGCCAGTCAAACAGTCTCAATCTACAAATGCAACGTTACTGGGAGGAGAGTAAAGATGGACAGCTTCTAAAGCTTAGTTCTATATAAATTCACAGATAATTCATTGTTTTGTCGTTAGTTAAAAACAATATTAGGGATGCACCGAACCCAGATTTTTGGGGTTCGGCCGATTACCGAACCCACTGGTTAAGATTCTGCCGAACATTGAACCGAACCAAACTTTACTCCCATCCTCTACTCCCATCCTCTACTCCCATCCTCTACTCCCATCTTTTATCTTTTATTTTATTTTTAATATTTTATTTTTAATTTAATACATACTGTGTACTGTGTACATATAGTTATAATTTACTTATATTGTTTATATTCTATTTAGAGAATGTGTGACATGCACCAACAACACCAAAACTTATTCCTTGTATGTGGCAATAAAGCTTTTCTGATTCTCATCCTCAGTCCATTAACAAAGTAAACACATTAATGAAGTAAACAACGTCCATTGCCTCTGAAATAGTTAAATGTAACAACTTAGTGGTGAATTCAAACGCTCCTTTCACATCGTAGGAAAGCACATCGCTATCGCCAGCTGAGTGACAATTTTGTTTGGCAAATGTTTGCTAACCAGTGTATGATGAAGGCATGTCGTGTGGGTGAAATTAGAAAGCTAGCGTTAGGTAATGAGCAGCAGTCGCTCCGCTCCGCTCCCACTGTAGGGAGACTCATTTGCCAAGAGAACAGCTGACAGCCCGGGAGAGGCACTGTCTGGTTAACACCAGTTTTTAGCTGTGACTGTCCTTCCTTACCTGAAGTTGCTGCATTTTGGCTGCTGTCTGTAGGTTCCTTTCATGCACAACTCAAACGCAGATGTCTTAACAGCGGCAACGTTATGTATTGTTTAGGGTGCTCGCCACCACGAGACAAATCGGCATTGCAAATTGAACATGTAGCTCTACTTGAATGGGCTTTTTCTGACACTTTTTCTGCTAACAAGTTCCATTTTCACTTTCTCTCAGCCTACTGCACTGAGCGCTCCACCTAACGCGCCGTCATTACGTCAACCAGCGTAGCACAAGCGTAACTCTACAAAGAGTATAGAAGTAGCAGTAAACAATTATACAGTTTATTACAGAAAACCTCTGTCAAAACTCCAATAACAAAGTTAATCTGCACACCGCTGTTTCCCAAAAACATACAAATCATGTATTCAAAGATGACTCAGATCTTACATGTGTGGTGCAATGTAACACTCATGAGAGTGTTACATTGCAGGAAACATCTGGTTAATAACCAAAGTACGCACATTAAACATCAAGAAGTGTCCAATGTGGTTATTGGTTCTTTGCACAGAGAAACAGAATTCCTTTTCTCTGGTAAACGGCAAAATCTTTATTTACAGCACTTGATGCTAAACATTCACACAGTTCCTAGAGTGTGTTTTAATGTGCTTTATTTCTCGTGACTAGTAATAGAAAGGTATGTCATGAATGCAGAAGTTGGGCTGCAGGCTCCCAAAGGTGCAGTCAGACGTCAGAATTATTCCACATTCCTATTTAGTCACATGCTTATTAATCATTTTATCACTTAATACTACTTCATTCGTTCTATTTGTTTACTTATTTAAAAATTTTGGTCTGACCAGATACCTCCTTATGTTACTATGTATGTCTATGCTGACTGTCTATGATTAAATAAAAAATAAGTTAAAAAAAATACTACCTCATATCTGTCTTATTCTCATATCATATTTCATTTTACTGTGTTTATATTTTAAATTGTTTAAATTGCTCTTTAATGTTTTATGTAAATATGTTATACACATTATATGTTCGAGGATATTTAAACCTTCAATAAGCTCGACAAAACAATCAAAACAGCAACATATTAAACAGACTTAACATGCATGTGCTGATTACTACTTGTGGTGTTTTTCAACTACCCCCCCCCCCACACACACACACACACACACCACCCCTCCCTTCCGCAATACTTCATGTTCATACTCATTTCATCACTCTTCCTTTCAAGAGGAGGCGTGGATTATTATAAACCTGCTGCATGTTATGTAACTTTACCATATTTATTGTAGACTGTTTGGATGCAGAGGACAACACATCAGACATTGGTGTAGGGAACTCATTCAGTGTCTTCAGCTGTCAAAGGTAAATTTGGTGACATTTTATTATATAGATTGTTTAAAAAGGTAAAGACATTCTAAATAGTTATGAAAATGATTATGTAACCTTTAACAAGCAGACAGCTGTGGACTGTACTGTTCTTAAACCAACTATATTTCATTTGGGTTTTTCCCTGTCTTACCGTAAATTGTAAGACGTATGGATATGTGATTGTGTAACAAAGACAGAAAATGTAGTTCAAGAAACCAGCTAAAAATGATAATCATGCAAAATCAAGTACAATTAGCTAAAGGAAAAATAAGAGAAGAAAAATGGGACACAATTAATGGGAAATTAAACAACAAAAAGTAGAACTACTGTGTAGATATTTCAGAAATGTAGTCCATATCAATAACGTGCTTACAAATGCTATTTCTTACAAATGTTGTATGTATGTATGTTCTGAAACATCATTAGTTCACAGAAAGATATTTGGGAAATAATGATATTGATAACAATAATGAGCTTAGATATGCAAAATAGTTTTGTGTGTCGTGAAAATACGATGACTGAGGTTATGTTCTGTAACCAAAGACAGGTTACAGTCATCAGTTAGAGATGTTTAGTGAAATAAGAAAATGAATCTTTACACAAAAGATAATGCAGATGGTTTATCAAGTGGATGAATCAGTCTCATCAAAACCAGAGGGCAGAGGGGCATTCAACAAGTAGTGGGACATCAGTAACAAAGACAGGCTAAATGTCCTAAACAAATGGACATTAACATTAATCATTATATTAAATTACTGAAACATGGACGAAGTTCTGTGGCTGCAGTAATGACCTCACATCAGCATGTTAAATATTTCTATTCATCATGTAGCAAGGATGGCTTTCTTGCACAAGTATAGAAAACGGTAATTTACACAGCTCTTTGAGTAGCTCATATGTTTACTCTACATTTGTCTTCAATTGTTTTAACGCTGTGCTTGTTCTGTAAAGATACTTTGACTTTTGACTTTGACCTATCATAAGCAGATAGGGTAACAAATATTAAGGAAGTTTAACACTGAGAGCAATACACATTTTGTTTGAAATGATTTGTTGTGTGAATATTCTATATATGTATACTGCATTTGTGTAAACTGAACAATGTTAGGTAGATATTAAACAACATGTTTCACGTCTCTTTTTATAACCTGATCTCCTAAACAGGTTTCACTCTGAAGAATGGGAGATGTCTACATTAACGACACATCACTGGACATGAGCCATGATTACAACATCACCTTCAACGACCTTGAGTTTAAAAAAATAGAATTCATCAAATATGTTGTGACATGCATAATCATCTGTATTGGACTTCCTTTGACCCTGGTGGCCATCTATGCTCTTTATTCTCTGGTACGTACATTATGACTGAGATCTATTTGTGTAAAGTCTCTGTCTGTAAAGGATCTTGATCTGAGTTGGGGGCCACATGTCAGGGGGCTGGGGTGAAATATTTTAATGACCTATACATTTACAGGAATAATGAACCGCATAGTTCAAATGTAAATTAAGCTGATTGGACCCTGCAGACATATTTGGGAGGAGGAGTTCAGAACATGTTTACAACTGCTTTCTTTACTTTAACCAATGTTTTCCTGCAGGTGCGAAAGGATCATGTTGCTCCGATCTACGTCATCAACCTTCTCATTTCTGACCTCATTCAGTTCTGCTGCATGATCGGTTGGGTGGCAAAATCTGAGGACTCGAACACATATAACATAGGCAGATTTATTTACTTCTCTAGTCTGATGGCCAGTGTTGGCTTCATGGTGTGCATCGCCCTGGAAAGGTATCTGTCTATCCAGAATGTGTGGAGCTACTTCTGTGTCTGACCATTGTATTACTATATCATTCTGAAGCTGTGTCTTACATCTTGTATTACAGGTATTTGGTCATCGCCTGCCCACTGTGGTACCGCTTCAGACGAACCATCAAGAGCTCCGTGGTGGTCTGTGTCCTGGTCTGGGTTTTTACTCATTTATTTTTCTTCACTTCTTTTTTGTGGCATGTTCCAGCTTTTTATATCACTTGGTTCATATTTTCTCTTCTCCCCCTCCCACTGCTCATATTCTTTCTGGTTGGGACCCTTAAAGCCCTGTCTGCTTCCATCTCAGTTCCAGCTGACGAAAAACGACGAATTGTGGCAATGTTGGTCCTGGTGCTGCTTATTTACACGCTGCTGTTCCTGCCCAGAATCATCAGGCATCTCAAGACGAACTTAAATGACATGACCCTCGGAATCCTGTCTGATGTGTTTATTAAGTTGAGTCCTCTTGCAGACTTAGTTCTGTATATTTTCATGAGGAAAGGGGCCATAGACAAGCTTTTGGCCTCTGTGTGTTGTTGCAGAATGGACAGCAATGATGTCAGCAGTTCAACAGTATGAATGATGACAACATGTCCACAGTCAGCTTCATGTAGGCAGAGAAAGAGAGAGAGAGAGAGAGAGAGAGAGAGAGAGAGAGAGAGAGAAAGGGGGAGAAACAGAAGGAGACATGTAGGTAAATAGAAAGGATAGAGACAACACAGATTCTGTCTTCTACTGATATCGTTTCCAATAAGACACCTAACTGTTGATGTAAGCCATCTTTTGTAGGAGTTGGGTCTGCACCAATCACTCTTCTCTTTGCAACTTTGGATCTATCATCCTCTCCGACACACCTGTGTCATGTTATAGATGTGCAAAGTATTTTTCCGTTCATAACAACTTTAATCGTCATCAAGACCCACGGTAGAGTGAACCAAGTTAATGGAATTTTGTCAAGAGAAAACTGATTTGTGTTTTAAGACCAGTTGTTGTTTACCTGCATAATTTAATACAACTCAAATATGAACAATCACAGTAACTTTTTAGAATTTGGCACATACTGTTGGAAAAGAAAGATTTACATAGTCTGTTACTTTGTGGCACTTATGCCCTTTATTGGCCATTATGCGGTTCATGAACACTTAATCTACTTGTGGTTGTTTTAAAATAAACAAACATTGTCATCTCGACAACCGATCCTGGTGCGTCAAGCTCCTTATTTAACAGACATTTTGATTATGAATGTATTGCTAATAATATATAATTTACATTGGTTGCACTATATGAATAGCATGACTTGTGTTTGATAGTTGAGTTTGTGTTTTCCATATTTCAACACAGTTGGTGCAAATTCAGGCACCTTGTATTGGTTTTAACATTCAGCCAAGTTAGTTTGTATTTAGAGTTGATCAGATCCACTTGTTAGTCTTCTGGGTGTGATGACGTTTCTTCTTTCAAACAGCACCTGAATGCAGCATTGTTTAGCAGCTAAAGTCTTAGATGTCAGATTTTTTTTCACGAGCACACAAATGTTAAAATCCCAGGATGTTTTATTTACTGATGTTTATCACCTCATTTAAATACATAATTGATTTCTTTTTATACAGGGCAGTACGGAGGCTCAGTGGTTAGCACTTCTGCCTCACACTGGGTTCGAACCAGGTCGTCTCAGGCCTTCCTGTGTGGAGTTTGCATGTTCTCCCTGTGTTTGTGTGGTTTTCCTCCAGGTGCTCTGGTTTCTTCCCACCATAAAGACATGCATGCGACTAGGACTACAGTTGAAAATTAGCCGACTGGCTATCACTGGTGCATTTACAGAAATGTTTGTTAATGTGAATAAATAAATGTTGTATGTTGTTGTATACCGGCAGATACTTGAACTCATGTTCATGGAAAGCGACAACACTGTGATGAGATCATGTCTGTTATCAGACATGAACATGAACAATAACTGCTTATGCTGTATGCATATTAGAAACAGAGCATCACTGTACATGATGAAGAATAAAACTCTTTTACAGATCACTTGTTTGATCTCAAACAGTTTGACTCCATCTTTAACTTCCTATCAATCAGAGCCAAGACCTAAAATATCTATATTTTTTCATATTTTATTAATGATAAGCAACACAAATATTCACATTTCTTCATGTGGTTTATGCTGCTTATGGTGTCTGCCCATGTATAATTATTGTATGTACCTGCATATTTTGCTATTGACTAAATCTTCTCCAACAAACAGCAACTACATTGTTGTTCTCCAGTATGGACTCATGTGTCTCTTCAGGATGGTCTTCTGGCAAAATCTTCTCCCACAAACGCTACAACAAAATGGTTCCTCTCCTGTGTGGACTCTCATGTGTTTTTTCAGATTTCTCTTGTAGCTAAATTTCTTCTCACAAAATTGCAACCAAATGTTTTTTCTTGAAAAGAAAATAGTCACGTAACGATCTTGAGTAAATGTACTTGGTTACATTCCCCCACTGACTAAAGGCCCCAGAGATGTTGTACCGTAACTGTGTGACTGCTGGATGTTACAGGTTTAACGTATCAACTTAAAATGTGGTGATGTGTCAGCGTTGTTATCACTTCTTGTTTCTGCTAAAAAAATACAAGTGGCCAAGGCTACATGTTTAAAGCAGGAAATGTACGTGATATTAAGCTCAGAAGAAGATGTAGATTAATAGTGAATAGGTTTCACAGGTTAGTGTTTGTTAAGACATGGTGAATGTGTCAGGACACTGTTTGTTCTAGACGTCAGAGTGTCAAAGTCAGGAACCGAGATCCTGATTTAAAACAAGGCACTTTTTCCCAAAAGCACACCAAAGCTATCAGGTGATGTTAAAATCCTTCTTACAAACCTTAAGAAAGTCCATCTCATCTTTTCAGCAGCCCTGGATTCGTGCAACAGCTTACGTGCTTAATGCGTATTAATGTTTAGAGTAAACTTGCATAAAGATTTTACAATATCATAGATGATATTTAAACCTTCAATAAGCTCATCAAAACAGCAAGATCTTAAACAAACAGACTTATTTGCATGTTCTGATTACTACTTGTAGTGTTTTATCAATTAAGCCCCCCCTACCGCACTACTTTATGTTCATACTCATTTCATCTCTCTTCCTTTGAAGAGGAGGAGTAGATTATTATCAACCTACTACATGTTATGTAACTTTACCATATTTACTGTAGACTGTTTGGATGCAGAGGACGAAACATCAGACATTGGTGTAGGGAACTCATTCAGTGTCTTGCAGCTGTCAAAGGTAAATTTTGTGACATTTTATTATATAGATTGTTTAAAAAGGTAAAGACATTGTAAATAGTCATGAAAATGACCTGGTGCCGGATTTCTGGCATTTGACTATTTTAGAAAAAAAAAATAATAATTAAAAAGTCCACATGGGATTTGTATTTGATGCGCTGGGTTTAACCAATCATTGTACTTCCACCTACCAATGAAACGAGTTCTAGCCAATCAGATGCAAAGTAGGGCAGTTCTTTGCCAAAAAGTGAGTTACTAGCTAAGTTTCCATCCACTTGTCGATCGAGTTATCTGAAGTTCGGTAAAAAAACTCATGCGAATAAAGCTGGTGAAAGTGTGTTTCCATCAAACAGCTCTAAAGCGAATAAAAACCTGTGCGTAATTACATCACATGCTGTTTTGCGATTAAATTGGTATATCAAATTGATTAGAGACATTTTATGGTGTTTCCATTCATTTTTGCACTGAATCGCACAACATTCAAGCGAACTTTTGCGAACAAAGTT
This sequence comes from Perca fluviatilis, assembly GCF_010015445.1. NCBI lineage: Eukaryota > Metazoa > Chordata > Actinopteri > Perciformes > Percidae > Perca > Perca fluviatilis. Next base: position 4,581,219 of record NC_053130.1, read on the forward strand.
TTGCTAGACAAAAGTAGTTGTTGTTGTCAATATTAGAAGCCAAGCTAAGCTACGATGGGCCTTTGGCTGAGGATCTGATCCAGCTCATCAAAAAGGTGGAACTTGCCTTTAATTTTCCCTCCGGCACCGCTGCGAGACAACTCTCTTTTTTGAGCCGTTATCGGCTGTTTGAGCCCTTCCATTTTACTCCGCAGGACGTCCCACGGCTTGTCGTAAGGGACATTCTAAAAGCTTAACGTGAAAAAGCTTAACGTGGTTTAATGTATCTAAACAACGATCAATCATCACCAGATGTATCATGGTCATATCTTCTCATGAACACTAAGCCTGTCAAAAAAACTAAATCGAAATCCAACGATTATAGAAGTTATGTCACGTTAATGTTTTCGTCCATAATATTTGGACATTGGGTTAGATTTGACCGTTTTAAGTGTTTATGATGAGCAATATAGGAGAGGATTTTTTTGGTGATGATTGATCGTTGTTTAGGTACATTAAACCACATTAAACCTTTTCACATTAGGACTTCTAAAGCCAATGAGAACCGTGGAGAGTCAACCCCCAGCTGCTCCGCTGCCCTGCTATGAAGCAGAAACGCTTTATGTCAGATAATGTCCATAATAATTGGACTTTGGGTTTGAGTTTTTGACAGTTTTCAGTGGTTATGAGGAGCAATATGAGAGAGAAATTAGGTAATCATTTATCATTGTTAAGGTAGGCTACATTAAACCAAAAAGCTTTTTCCTCGCCATAGGGCGCAATTATTGAAGAAAACATTAACGTGAGATAACTTCTATAATCGTTGGATTTTGATTTGGTTTTTTTGACAGGCTTAAGTGTTTATGACAAGATATGACCATGATAAATCTGGTGATGATTGATCGTTGTTTAGATACATTAAACCACGTTAAGCTTTTTCACGTTAAGCGTTTTAGAATGTCCCTGTCGTAACCTTTGTTGGTCATTTCCTTCGCGAGCTCCTGATAAATGATGGCGTTTCTTAGATTTTTGCTATCTAAAATAGCCGTTATATTTTTCTGGTAAATTAAAAAAGTATCTTGTCTCCTCGTTTGTCTGCTCACATCTGTTTTTGTTGACAGCTGTCATGTGTGCAAACAGAGCAGAAATACTGGGCGGAAATGAACTGAAACTTCTTCTTCTTCGTTTTATTGCGGGTTGCAACCATAAAATGACCTAAAACTTAATCGCAATTCATTATTTATTCGGCAAATAACGTTTCCATCAGCATTTATCGCATAAGCCGTATATCCATCAAGAGAAAATCCGATGAGACCGAACGTATTTTCTTTGAGTCGATATGCATGAAATTCAATCGGATTTTACTGTTTCCATAAGGCATTTTTCATTTGATATCACTTAATTCGGATAAAAACGTGTGGATGGAAACATAGCTTATGGTTCACTGAGCCAGTTTGTGACAGAGTCAAGAAGTCTGTTAATGTTCACAAGGCCAAGAAGATTTGTGTTTTATGCTTGTATTGTATACATATGTTTTTGTCTTTTTGAAGCACTTTGTGCACAAGAAAAGTTCTATCTAAATGAAATCAACTTGAAACTTATGGTCTGGTCTTTTTAACTTTTAAGAGCTACATAAAAATGTTTGGTTTGATGTTATGTTATTGCTTTATGTTCTTTCAGCTGTTTTCCCCCCGCTTTTTTGATACAATTGTAATAGGCATACCCATTCTATTACTGTTTGTTTCCAGCAGGTGCAGCCTTTGTAGTCAAACACTGGATAATTAAAGCAGAACTGCATCATTGAAATGCTGTTGAAATAATGTGAAATATACATAGATTTAATTTATTTTTATTGTAATTGTCAGGGTCCCACCATCACCAGCATTCCCTCTCTCCTCACTACTGATCACACACACCTGCACCTCATCAGGCCACTTCATTAGTCCACCACCTTTATATGCAGCAGAGGCTCATTCGCTCCTTGTCTGGTCTCGTCTCTACAAGACACTTAGACTCCTTCGTGTCATAGGTGTGAGCTGTTGGATTTGTGCAAGTAAAGCTACGCTTCACTTCCCACCAGTTTGACTCCTGTGCAATCCGTGACAGAAGACCAGACCCAAAATCAAAGTGGATGAGGATTCCATGGAAGCTTTTCTTTTCAACCAGAATGGAGACACTCTGGAGGACTTCGTTGCTGTTTATCTTGATTTTTATCAGGATGTGGGCTGGGAGGAGGACTACCTGAAATATGAGTTCTGGCAGGGTTTAGATGACCCTCTTACTCAGATACTGCTGCACGAGGACACCAAACTACCTTTTTTAGAGAGTTTCTGGACCGAGCCCTTTGGGTTTGTGGTTCCTCCCTCACAGTAGCGCTTGCCGATCCAGAGCCAGCCGATCCAGTGCTAAAGCCCTCCTCATCGCCGGTCCCGTCCTGCTCAAAGCCCTCATCGCCGGTCCCGCCCGGCTTGAAGCCATCATCTCAGGCCCAAGTCAACAAAGAGCCATTCGACTGCCCAGTCGGACAAGAGCCAGCAAGCGTCTGCCCAGTCGACCCAAAGCCAGAGACTGCTCACAGCGACTGCCCTGCAGAGACTGCTCTAGGCGAGTACCCATCGAAGCCCTCATTGCCGGTCCCGTGCGGCTTGAAGCCCTCATGGCTGCCGGTCCCGCCTGGCCCGAAGCCCTCCTCGCCGGTACAGCCCAGCCCGAAGACCTCCTCACCGGTAAAGCCCGATTCGAAGCCCTCATCGCCTGTTCAGGACATGATCCCGGGGAGCCTCCCCAAGAAAATTTTGGGGGGGCGGTATGCCTCCTAAGGGGACCGTGGAGGTCCCGCCGACACGGTTCCCTGGACCGCCGTGGCCGGCAGAGGGGTCGTCTGCGCCATGGCCGCCCGAGGGTTCGTCAGCTCCACCCTGGCCGCCCAAGGGTCAACCAGCTCGGCTGTGGCCACGCCCCCAGCCAGCTCTGCTGTGGCCATGCCCCCCCTGTGGCCACGCCCTCAGCCAGCTCCCCTGTGGCCATGCCTCCAGCCGGCTCCGCCTAGGTCATTGGGGCCAGCCTGGAGTCGGTCAGCCTTCACCCTCCTGTCCCGGACTCCAGGCTGCCGCCGCCCGGTGATGGTTGTGCCTGGGGGGAGGGGGGTAGTTAAGTACTGTCAGGGTCTCCGCATTCCCTCTCATCACTACTGATCACACACACCTGCACCTCATCAGGCCACTTCATTAGTCCACCACCTTTATATGCAGCAGAGGCTCATTCACTCCTTGTCTGGTCTCGTCTGTACAAGACACTTAGACTCCTTTATGTCCTCTGTGCTATCTGTTGGATTTGTGCAAATAAAGCTACGATTCACTTACCACCAGTCTGACTCCTGTGCAATCCGTGACAGTAATAGACCAAAACACCTATCTTAAATATAACATTAACTTCTACACACATTCATACACACATTCTGGTACACGTTGCTGAACGCTATCTTAAAGACAGGGTCCTGGAAGAGAGCAGACTTAGTGGGAAGTCATGGAAGACAACCTGGTGATATTCATTTCTTTTGCTATTTTCTTGGTTTATTTTAATTTTTTGCTTTTTTGATTTCAGGTTTGATTCTTTTTATTCCACATTCCTATTCAGTCACATGTTAGTTAATTTTATCACTTAATACTACGTCATATCTGTCTAAGTCTCATATATTTTATTTTAGCTGTTTATATTTAAATTGTTTGAATTGCTCTTTAATGTTTTATGTAAATATATTATTTACATTATCTGTTCGAGGATATTTAAACCTTCAATAAGATCATCAAAACAATCAAAACAGCAACATGTTAAACAGACTTAACATGCAGGAGCTGATTACTACTTGTGTTTTATCAATTACAACCCCCCCTCCTCCCCTCCCGCACTACTTCATGTTCATACTCATTTCATCTCTCTTCCTTTCAAGAGGAGGTGTAGATTATTATCAACCTGCATGTTATGTAACTTTTCCATATTTATTGTAGACTGTTTGGATGCAGAGGACAAAACATCAGACATTGGTGTAGGGAACTCATTCAGTGTCTTCAGCTGTCAAAGGTAAATTCTGACATTTTATTACATAGATTGTTTAAAAAGGTAAAGACATTGTAAATAGTCATGAAAATTATTATGTAACATTTAACAAGCAGACAGCTGTGGACTGTACTGTGTTTACACCAACTATATTTCATTTGGGTTTTCCCTGTCTTACCTTAAATTGTAAGACTTGTGGATATGTGATTGTGTAACAAAGACAGAAAATGTAATTTAAGAAACCGGCTAAAAAGATATAAGCATGCAAAATCAAGTACATTAGCTGAAGGAAAAATGAGAGAAGAAAAATGGGATAGAACATGCAGAATTAATGGAAAATTAAACAACAAAAAGTAGAACTACTGTGTAGATATTTCAGAAATGTAGTCCATATCAATAATGTGCTTACAAAGGCTATTGCTTACAAATGTATGTTCTGAAACATTAATTCACGGAAAGATATTTGGAAATAATGATAACAATAATGAGCTTAGATATGCAAAATAGTTTTGTGTGTCGTGAAAATACGATGACTGAGGTTATGTTCTGTAACCCAAGACAGATTACAGTCATCAGTTAGAGATGTTTAGTGAAATAAGAAAATTTATCTTTACACAAAAGATAATGCAGATGGTTTATCAGGTGGATGAATCAGTCTCATCAAAACCAGAGGGCAGAGGGGCATTCAACAAGTAGTGGGGCATCAGCACAGAAGACAGGCTAAATGTCCTAAACAAATGGACATTAACATTAATCATTATATTAAATTACTGAAACATGGACAAAGACACATCTGTGTCCTGGTCTGGGTTTTAACTCATTTATTTTTCTTCACTTCTTTTTTTTGGCATGTTCCAGCTTTTTATATCACTTGGTTCATATTTTCTCTTCTCCCCCTCCCACTGCTCATCTTCTTTCTGGTTGGGACCCTTAAAGCCCTGTCTGCTTCCATCTCAGTTCACGCTGACGAAAATTGTGGCAATGTTGGTCCTGGTGCTGCTTATTTACACGCTGCTGTTCCTGCCCAGAACCATCAGCCTTCTCAAGATGAACTTAAATGACATGACCCTCTACATCCTGTCTGATGTGTTTCTTAAGTTGAGTCCTCTTGCAGACTTAGTTCTGTATGTTTTCATGAGGAAAGGGGCCATAGACAAGCTTTTGGCCTCTGTGTGTTGTTGCAGAATGGACAGCAATGATGTCAGCAGTTCAATAAGTATGAATGATGACAACATGTCCACAGTCAGCTTCATGTAGGCAGCGAGAGAGAGAGAGAGAGAGAGAGAGAGAGAGAGAGAGAGAGAGAGAGAGAGAGAGAGAGAGAGAGAGAGAGAGAGAGAGAGAGAGAGAGAGAGAGAGGGGAGAAACAGAAGAAGACATGTAGGTAAATAGAAAGGATAGAGACAACACAGATTCTGTCTTCTACTGATATGGTTTCCAATAAGACACCTAACTGTTGATGTAAGCCATCTTTTGTAGGAGTTGGGTCTGCACCAATCACTCTTCTCTTTGCAACTTTGGATCTATCATCCTCTCCGACACACCTGTGTCATGTTATAGATGAGCAAAGTATTTTTATTTACCCTCTTATCAATCAGAGCCCAGACTTAACATTTTCTTTTTAGGTAATAATGATGAGAAACACGCTTGCATTAAAATGTCTTCTTATGGTCTTATGGTTAAACTGTTGGGTAGTTTAATATGTAACAAAAAAATTATAAACTCTTTATTTCTTTTGATAGTACCAATGTTTGTAAAAAAAAAAATATTTATAAAGTCAATACATTTTTTTTAGAAAATGTTTGTCAAAGTGGCATGAAAAGAAAAAACAAAAAAGTAAAGTACAAGTACTTCACATTTGTAATTAAGTACAGATGTTAAGTAAATGTACTTAGTTACATTCCACCACTGACCCCAGAGATGTTGTACCCCAGGGCTTAAAGTACTCCAACCTGGTGCCGGTGTTGTGTTGAAAACAGACTGCCTGCCGAAATATGACTGCTCGTCACTAGAGGGCGATGTTGGTCATGTTGTCCTGATATCCAATCCAAGAGAAAATAAAATGTTATTAAAAAGGTGACAATAGCTGTCCTATTTTTGAGCGGGTAATTTGTGAGCTGGGAAATATTTGTCACGAATTTACATGAGAAACAGATAGGACATACATTAGATTACATACATACACACATTTATCATGGATAAAGATATGTACAAAGGTATTCTCTGATACTTATCAAGTGGTGAGTATCCAGAGGGATAAAAACATATTGTCAAATATCTGAATATTGCTAATCTGCAAGCATTTTAATATTGTTCTATTTTGAGAAAAAGAAAGTAATAGCCTAATATTACAAGAATAAAATTACAACACTTCAAGAAAAAAACACCTGCCATATAGTATGCAGTGCATTCCGTTACTGCTCTGCTGATATGGTAGTATCTGAGTCTGACAGACACAGACATCCCCGTTTGGGTCTCTGGTCTCTGAATGAGACAAATTAACTGAAGCTGCTACTGACCAGCCGGGCTGCTCCTCTTTATTTTTACAGAGCAGACACAAAGAGACGCACAGATCTGCTCCAGAGCTCCGTGTGTTTGAGCCTGAACCATAGAGACTGTTAACGTCACGTCACGGGAACACGGGAACTTAAACTTTGTGTTGCCTACAACAACTAGGCTAATGACATTCAAGGCTACAATAAAAACGTTCGGGGCTGAAGCCCTACAAAAATGACCTGGTTAATATTGGTGCACATACTGTAACTACTTAGACTGACCAACATTGCTCTCTAGCGGCGTGCAGTCCTATTTCGGAAGGTAGTCTGTTTTCGGCACAACACAGGATTTCCAGCGTATGACTATTTTAGAAAAAAATAAATAATTAAAAAGTCCACATGGGATTTGTATTTGATGTGCTGGGTCTAACCAATCATTGTACTTCCATCTATCAATGAAACAAGTTCTAGCCAATCAGATGCAAAGCAGGGTGGTTCTTTCCCGAAAAGTGAGTCTGCGGTGTGGTCGCTTCAGTAACACGGCTAAAAAAATGGATGAAACGTTTATCAAACTTGGAGCATGCCGATACAGCTTTATTTGAGAAACGAGTATTTGTATGTATATATGGTATGTATGTATGGCCCTGGGCATAAATAGAGGACAAGAGGAAAAGGGTGGAGATGGGAAGCCGTTCAGCACTTGGTGCATGAACGGGATAATGTACGGCAGCAGCGGTAAGAAAGTGCTTGCTAGTCATTAGATGCTATAGCCTGATGTCATCATACTCAGATTCTAGTCAGAATATGAGTCTGATGCTGCTCCATTGGGCTTTGATTATGGGGGGTGTTTCAACCAAACCAGGAAAGAAAATGCCTCTGCACTAAATTGGATAGTCCTCCAACCAATCAGAGAATCGGGGCCAGCTGATGAATTAAAATTTTGTCGAATCCCATAGGAAGGATGGCAAAAACTGATATCTTCTATAACAGACGCGATGGAGGACAGCTCTGGTTGGAGCATAGTTGCTCCACAACGGATCGAGTCCAGACCAAACTTCCCGATCTCAAATGTTGTGGGTGGGGCTAAGTTCGGCTGACATCCAGGCTATAGATGCTAGTCACAAGCTGCGGTCCATGCACTCTGTCATACGAGTATGTTACCGGCAACGACGGCTACGGCTACCGCTGCGACTGGGCCTTCACTAAAGGACCATGTTTGTGATATAAAATACGTGTGTGCATGTTCATAGCGGAACTTGATTTGGCATTAACGATGGCCACTGTGTAAAAAGCTATCTGAAGACCAAACTGCCTTTACAAGCTGTCTGTTTGGAATCAGCACGGCAGTTATTTAAACACACATGGTCTTGCCCCAGAGTTTAGACATCTATATGAAAAGCTCACATGGAAAGTTTTCAAAAAATATACATGAAGCAACTAATCTCCTGGTACATTCACACATTCTGGTACACGTTGCTGAACGCTATCTTAAAGACAGGGTCCTGGAAGAGAGCAGACTTAGTGGGAAGTCATGGAAGACAACATGGTGATATTCATTTCCTTTTATATTTTCTTGGTTTATTTTTCATTTTTCAGTTTGATTCTTTTTATTCCATATTCTTATTTAGTCACATGTTTATTATTCATTCGTCTTATTCTCATGTTGCACAGCTTCCTTTTCTCATACACATTTCCAGTTTTTCTACCCAACTGCCTGGTACATAATGTTCCTTTCGTACCATATAAAGCGTACTCTAATTTTTAGCTTAATCTTCTGTGCATCACAGTTCCTCTTTGTGCGGGGATTTCAAATGTGCCTCGACCAGAGTACTTTTAACCACTTCTTCAATGACTGCATGCAACTCTTTGCAATGAGCACAAACACTACTGCACAATGTACTCCTGAGACTTGTAAGTCTTAACTAGCTTCTTAATATTTTACACGTGCAAACACATATTAATGTGACTAAACTTGCATTAAGATATTACTATATGTTCGAGGATATTTAAACCTTTAATAAGCTCATCAAAACAATCAAAACAGGAAGATATTACACAGACTTAACGTACGTGCTGATTACGACTTGTGGTGTTTTATCAACTACAACGATTATGCAACCTTTAACAAGCAGACAGCTGTGGACTGTACTGTGTTTAAACCAACTATATTTCATTTGTGTTTTTCCCTGTCTTACCTTAAATTGTAAGACTTATGGATATGTGATTGTGTAGTTTAAGAAACCGGCTAAAAAGATATAATCATGCAAAATCAAGTACAATTAGCTGAAGGAAAAATGAGAGAAGAAAAATGGTATAGAGCATGCACAATTAATAGGAAATTAAACAATAAGAAGTAGAACTACTGTGTAGACATTTCAGAAATGTAGTCCATATATCGACAACGTGTTTACAAATGCCATTTCTTTCAAATGTTGTATGTATGTATGTAGTTCTGAAACATCATTAATTCACGGAAAGATATTTGGGAAATAATAATAATAATAATAATGAGCTTAGATTTGCAAAATAGTTTTGTGTGTCGTGAAAATACGATGATTGAGGTTATGTTATGTAACCCAAGACAGACTACAGTCATTTACTGATTCTGTTAGAGATGTTTAGTGAAATAAGGAAATTAATATTTACACAAAAGATAATGCAGATGGTTTATCAAGTGGATGAATCAGTCTCATCAAAACCAGAGGGCAGAGGGGCATTCAACAAGTAGTGGGGCATCAGCACAGAAGACAGGCTAAATGTCCTAAACAAATGGACATTAATCATTATATTAAATTACTGAGACACGGACGGAGTTCTGTGGCTGCAGTGATGACCTCACATCAGGATGTTAAATATTTTTATCACCAGAACTTGTGCTATCTGAAACTGTAAGATTTGATTAATTGTTATCTATGGTGGCCCTGAAGTGCAAACCAGGACAACAAATCAACACAACTCCCTGTCATGAGGTATGATTTGCTGTTGTGGTTTGCACTTCAAGGCCACCGTAATAAGCAGATAGTGGGTCCATTTCAGAAAGCAGGTTTAGTGAAAACTCTGAGTTTGTTAACCCTGAGATGAGGGAAACTCTGGGTTTTCTGTTTCAGAAAGAGAGTTTAATCAAACCTGAGAGAGAGGGGTAACTCCAGCCTGTTTCAGAAAGAGAGGTAACTTAACCTCAGCGTCAGTTACTATGGTAACTGAGCCTTTGAACCTAACCAGGTCGGGAGCAGGTTTTCTTCAAGAAACCTTGAGTTTCTCTCAGTCTCCTCCCTCTGACACAGCACTCTTTCATTTCCTCATTCATTCATTCAGTCTGTATCAGTTTTTTGTTTCTCAAAACATGGCATTTCCTTTAGTTGACGATCCCATTGATGAAGAAGCTGTATTACTTTCAGGGAGTTAAACATATGTCTGGAGATTATATTGAGGCCCAGACTGTAGATGCATTTTCATTTCCAGATACTAGCCTAGTTAGTTAAGTTGAGTCCTCTTGCAGACTCAGTTCTGTATGTTTTCAAGAAAGAGGCCATAGACAAGCTTTTGGCCTCTGTGTGTTGTTGCAGAATGGACAGCAATGATGTCAGCAGTTCAACAGTATGAATGATGACAACATGTCCACAGTCAGCTTCATGTAGGAAGAGAAAGAGGGAGAGAGAGAGAGAGAGAGAGAGAAAGGGGAGAAACAGAAGAAGACATGTAGGTAAATAGAAAGGATAGAGACAACACAGATTCTATCTTCTACTGATATGGTTTCCAATAAGACACCTAACTGTTGATGTAAGCCATCTTTTGTAGGAGTTGGGTCTGCACCAATCACTCTTCTCTTTGAAACTTTGGATCTATCATCCTCTCCGACACACCTGTGTCATGTTATAGATGTGCAAAGTATTTTGCCGTTCATAACAACTTTAATCGTCATCAAGACCCACGGTAGAGTGAACCAAGTTAATGGAATGTTGTCAAGAGAAAACTGATTTGTGTTTTAAGACCAGTTGGTGTTTACCTGCATAATTTAATACAACTCAAATATGAACAATCACAAATATCTGAATATTGCTAAACTGCAAGCATTTTAATATTGTTCTTATAATATTGTAATATTTTGAGAAAAAGAAAGTTATAGCCTAATATTACAAGAATAAAATTACAACACTTCAAGAAAAAAAACACCTGCCATATAGTATGCTGTGCATTCCGTTACTGCTCTGCTGATATGGTAGTATCTGAGTCTGACAGACACAGACATCCCCGTTTGGGTCTCTGGTCTCTGAATGAGACAAATTAACTGAAGCTGCTACTGACCAGCCGGGCTGCTCCTCTTTATTTTTACAGAGCGGACACAAAGAGATGCACAGATCTGCTCCAGAGCTCCGTGTGTTTGAGCCTGAACCATATAGGGCCCTATCTTGCACTCAGCGCAATTGCCTTTGTACACCGACGCATGTATCATTCCTATTTTGCACCAGACGCACAGCGGACTTTTCCCTCCACAGACGCACGTCGGTAAATTAAGGAATGTATTTGTGCTCCCGGGGGAGGTTCAGCGAAAAGAGGAGGTGTGTTCAGGCGCAAACGTTACATAGTCCTATTTTGCAGTTTCAGAAAACAATTCCGCCACTGACCAGGAAAAACCTGGTCTAAAGTCAGTGGCGCTAGTCTAAAGTCAGTAGCGCGTTATTCAGATGCTATTTTAGGGGCGCATGCTTGGCCATAATGTAGTGTGTGCACAACGTGCATACACTTCTCTCATCTACAGCAGTTCCCATTTTTGAAAACCATACATAATTACAAAGAAAAATATTACTGAAAATGCGCTTCAGGTGTTTGGATAGGTCAGGAGGCACTTTACAGTACAGTCCTCAAAAAGTCGCAGCATTCTTTGTGGCTTGTTGTGTTTTACACAACATTTCCATGAATCATGGATATGTTGATGACATAAATGAGGAAATATTAGAGGACTTAAGGAGACGTGATGTTGAACTACGGTGGGATTGGACACTCCGGCGGAATCTGGTCCGGGAGTAATGCGCGATGCGCTCCTGGTGGAGCGGGTGGACAGAGATGGAGTGGGGGGAGGAGGAAGGGGCACAACAGGTGCAGGTGGTGCGTTTGGAGGCCCACGCTCCATGGCTGCAGCAATCCTCTCCAGACTTGAGGAGATGCGCCTGAGAGGCCGCAGCAACATCGTCACCCGGCCAAGACGGGCATTTTGCGCTCGCCCATCCCGGACAGCTCCCGCTGGCGTGCGCCAGGCAAATCCGCCGTCATAATAGCAATCCGCCACGGAACAATACGCCTGCTCTTAAAGGGAATGTGAGATGACGCTCTGATTGGTTATTTTCACGTTACACCCAAACCACACCTAGCTACTTCAGACCAACCCATTTAAGATTTGCGTCGGGCGCAAGAGTCATTTATCTCGCCGGTATAAAAGCAACAGCGGCCAAGATCCGCCCACAAAGCTACTTGCGTTTGGCGTTTCACACTTGCGTTTCAGATCGTTAAAATAGGGCCCATAGACTGTTAATGTCACGGGAACACGGGAACTTAAACTTTGTGTTGCCTACAACAACTAGGCTAATGACATTCAAGGCTACAATAAAAACGTTCGGGGCTGAAGCCCTGCAAAAATGACCTGGTTAATATTGGTGCACATACTGTAACTACTTAGACTGACCAACATTGCTCTCTAGCGGCGTTCAGTCGTTATTTTGGTAGGCAGTCTTTTTTTGGCACAACACAGGATTTCCAGCGTATCACTATTTTAGAAAAATGAAATAATTAAAAAGTCCACAAGGGATTTGTGTTTGATGTGCTGGGTCTAACCAATCATTGTACTTCCACTTATCAATGAAACAAGTTCTAGCCAATCAGATGCAAAGTAAGGCGGTTCTTTGCCAAAAAGCGAGTCTGCGATGTGGTCACATCGGTAACACGGCTAAAAAATGGATGCAAAGTTTATCAAACTGAGAGCATGTAGATACAGCTTTATTTGAGAAAGGATTTAAAAATATATGGCGCCGGGCATAAATAGAGGACAAGAGGAAAAGGGTGGAGATGGGAAGCCGTTCAGCACTTGGAGCATGAACGGGATAATGTACGGCAGCAGCGGTAAGAAAGTGCTTGCTAGTCATTAGATGCTATAGCCTGATGTCATCATACTCAGATTCTAGTCAGAATCTGAGTCTGATGCTGCTCCATTGGGCTGTGATTATGGGGGGTGTTTCAACCGAACCAGGAAAGAAAATGCCTCTGCACTAAATTGGATAGTCCTCCAACCAATCAGAGAATCGGGCCAGCTGATAAATTTAACTTTTGCCGAATCCCATAGGAAGGATGGCAAAAAAATATTTACGATCGACAAATGCCTTAATTTTAAAATGAATGCGCTGTCGTTATCTTCTATAACAGACAAGATGGCAGCCATCTTTGTTGTAAACATATTCAACCCAAGCACTCTTTTGTGACGTGGTTGATTATGTTACTGTTGATCATCTGTCCATTATCGTATAAAGCCCGCCCTGACAATTTGATTGGTCCAAACAGCTCTGGTTCGAGCATAGTTGCTCCACAACGGATCGAGTCCAGACCGAACTTCCCGACCTCAAATGTTGTGGGCGGGGCTAAGTTTGGCTGGCATCCAGGCTATAGATGCTAGTCACAAGCTGCGGTCCATGCACTCTGAGTGTGTTACCAGCAACGATGGCTACCGCTACCGCTGTGACTGGGCCTTCACTAACCGACCGTGTTTGTGATTAAAAAAATATGTGTGTGCATGTTCATAGCAAAACTCGATTTGTCATTAACGATGGCCACTGTGCAAAAGGCTATCTGAAGACCAAACTGCCTTGACAAAGCTGTCTGTTTAGAATCAGCATGGCAGTTATTTAAACGTACCTCTCGCCAAAATGCAACCTAGGGTCTTGTTGTGAATGTACCCGAGTCAAACTTTCATTTAAAAGCATAACGTTTTTCGGTCAAATGGCCTTTTGAATGGGAATGCTAAGGGCACTACTATGATCACATCAAAATCTCTATTTTTAAAACACTAAGAAGGCTCGACACAACCTGAAACTTTGCTCCAACTATCACCAGGGGCTCTACACATGAACTCCAGCGTTGAGAACATTGTTTGTGTACACAAAGTTTACTACAAAGAAAGGTTTTAACAACTCACTTTAGCAGTTGGTGTTTCCACTCGTCGCCATCTTGCCAGTCAAACAGTCTCAATCTACGAATGCAACGTTACTGGGAGGAGAGTAAAGATGGACAGCTTCTAAAGTTTAGTTCCATATAAATTCACGGATAATTTGTTGTTTTGTCTTTAGTTAAAAACAATATTAGGGATGCACCGAACCCACATTTTTGGGGTTCGGCCGAATACCGAACCCACTGTTTATGATTCTGCCGAATCCCGAACCGAACCGAACCAAACTCTACTCCCATCCTCCCATCCTCTACTCCCATTTTTATCTTTTATTTTAGCAGCAGCAGTCGCTCCCACTGTAGGGAGACTCATTTGCCAAGAGAACAGCTGACAGCCCGGGAGAGGCACTGTCTGGCTAACACCAGTTTTTAGCTGTGACTGTCCTTCCTTACCTGAAGTTGCTGCATTTTGGCTGCTGTCTGTAGGTTCCTTTCATGCACAACTCATACGCAAATGTCTTAACAGCTGCAACGTTATGTATTGTTTAGGGTGCTCGCCACCACGAGACAAATCGGCATCGCAAATTGAACATGTAGCTCTACTTTGAACTTTCTCTGCTCACCAGTTCCATTTTAACTTTCTCTCAGCCTACTGCACTGAACGCTCCACCTAACGCGCCGTCATTACGTCGACCAGCGTAGCGCGCGTAGCACAAGCGTAACTCTACAAAGAGTATAGAAGTAGCAAGAGCGTTCAGTCCAAGAAGGCGGAGCTGCAGCTCGGTCATGGGTGCGTTTGTTGCGTTCTATTGAGTTTCGCCTCTTGTTACTTATATACTCTTTGACAAGAGCAGAAACCCAACACAACGTTTGCCTCTTTTTCTCGAGTTTCACCTCTTGTTACTTCTCTTTGGTAGCGTTCGGTTCGGTGGAAAAAAATTCTAAAGTTCAACAGTACCTGAACTCTGTCAAAAAGCCCAAAGTTCGGCAGAACCCGAACCCGAAGTCTGGGTGCATTCCTAAACAACATTGACCTTGTAGTTGAAAAAGGAGCCTCATATAAGTGACATTTCCTCCTATGGAGTCTGTACATTCGCATTAACTATCTGTTTCCAAACTTTGAACATTTATTTCCACTGAATGCAGAACGTCTGCAAACCGGCTCCGCTGCATACCATTCTGCAGTCAGTGTAAATACACACACTGACTTTAATGGAAACCTGATGACTCCGCTGCCGTTCCGGAGCGGATCCTCAGACGTTCCGCAACTGGTGGAAATTAGGGGTTAAGAGATCTGATGATCGTCCTTGTAATGCTGAATAACAGCAGAACAGCAATAATAGGTACCTAGTCACAGAGATGGTATGAGGAAGTAAAAACCGTTTGGTGTGCATGTGTTGACAGAGTTCTCAAGAAAAAACAAAGTAAAGTAGAGTGTGGGATAATCTGGGTGCCTGCTAGTCAACTTCATGTTTTTGGTGTTGTCTGTATCTGGCGCTGATCAGTGTTTGTCACATTCACTGAGCCAGTTTGTGACAGAGTCAAGAAGTCTGTTAATGTTCACAAGGCCAAGAAGATTTGTGTTTTATGCTTGTATTGTATACATATGTTTTTGTCTTTTTTAAGCACTTTGTGCACCAGAAAAGTGCTATATAAATGAAATCAACTTGAAACTTATGGTCTGGTCTTTTTAATTTTTAAGAGCTACATAAAAATGTTTGGTTTGATGTTATGTTATTGCTTATGTTCTTTCAGCTGTTTTGCCAAACACTTCTTTGATACAATTGTAATGGGCCTACCCATTCTATTACTGTTTGTTTCCAGCAGGTGCAGCCTTTGTAGTCAAACACTGGATAATTAAAGCAAAACTGCATCATTGAAATGCTGTTGAAATAATATGAAATATACATAGATTTAATTTATTTTTATTGTAATAGAACAAAACACCTATCTTAAATGTAACTTAAGCATTAACTTCTACAATTATGCAGTTTATCACAGAAAACCTCTGTCAATTCACCTGTTTTAAAATCCCAATAACAAAGTTAATCTTGCACGCCACTGTTTCCCAAAAACACAGCTTTTTTTGAAGCACTTTGTGCACCAGAAAAGTGCTATATAAATGAAATCAACTTGAAACTTATGGTCTGGTCTTTCATTTTTAAGAGCTACATGAAAATGTTTGGTTTGATGTTTTTGTTAGTGCTTTATGTTCTTTGAACTGCCCCCCCCCCTCCACACACACACACTTTTTTGATACAATTGTAATAGTCATACCCATTCTACTACTGTTTGTTTCCAGCAGGTGCAGCCTTTGTAGTCAAACACTGGTTACTTAAAGTTAAACTGCATCATTGAAATGCTGTTGAAATAATGTTTATTACAGAAAACCTCCAATAACAAAGTTAATCTTGCACACCACTATTTCCCAAATACATAAAAAATAATGTATTGCACACATTCTGGTACACGTTGCTGAACGGGATCTTAAAGACAGGGTCCTGGAAGAGAGCAGACTTAGTGGGAAGTCATGGAAGACAACATGGTGATATTCTTTTCCTTTTTTATTTTTTATATATAAATTTAATTTCAGATTTTATTCTTTTTATTCCACATTCCTATTTAGTCACATGTTTATTATTAATTTTATCACTTAATACTACCTCATATCTGTCTTATTCTCATAGCTTATTTTATTTTACTGGGTTTATATTTTAAATTGTTTAAATTGCTCTTTAATGTTTTATGTAAATATATTATATACATTATATGTTCGAGGATATTTAAACCTTCAATAAGCTCATCAAAACAATCAAAACAGCAACATATTAAACAGACTTAACATGCATGTGCTGATTATTACTTGTGGTGTTTTTCAACTACACCCCTCACTACTTCATGTTCATACTCATTTCATCATTCTTCCTTCGAAGAGGAGGCGTGCATTATTATCAACCTAGTGCATGTTATGTAACTTTACCATATTTATTGTAGACTGTTTGGATGCAGAGGACAAAACATCAGACATTGTTGTAGGGAACTCATTTCGTGTCTTGCAGCTGTCAAAGGTATTTATTATAAAGATTGTTTAAAAAGGTAAATACACTGTAAATAGTCATGACAATGATTATGCAACCTTTAACAAGCAGACAGCTGTGGACTGTACTGTGTTTAAACCAACTATATTTCATTTGGGTTTTTCCCTGTCTTACCTTAAATTGTAAGACTTATGGATATGTGATTGTGTAACAAAGACAGAAAATGGAGTTTAAGAAACCGGCTAAAAAAAATAATCATGCAAAATCAAGTACATTAGCTAAAGGAAAAATAAGAGAAGAAAAATGGGATAGAGCATGCAGAATTAATGGGAAATTAAACAACAAAAAGTAGAACTACTGTGTAGATATTTCAGAAATGTAGTCCATATCAATAACGTGCTTACAAAGGCTATTTCTTACAAATGTATGTATGTATGTTCTGAAACATCATTAATTCACGGAAAGATATTTGGGAAATAATGATGATGATAATAATAATGAGCAAAATAGTTTTGTGTGTCGTGAAATTATGATGATTGAGGTTATGTTATGTAACCCAAGACAGGTTACAGTCATTTGCTGATTTAGTTAGAGATGTTTAGTGAAATAAGAAAATTAATCTTTACCCAAAAGATAATGCAGATGGTTTATCATATGGATGAATCAGTCTCATCAAAACCAGAGGGCAGAGGGGCATTCAACAAGTAGTGGGACATCAGCACAGAAGACAGACTAAATGTCCTAAACAAATGGACATTAACATTAATCATTATTTTAAATTAATGAAACATGGACGAGGTTCTGTGGCTGCAGTAATGACCTCACATCAGCAAGTTAAATATTTCTATTCATCACCAGAACTTGTGCTATCTGAAACTGTAGTATTTGATTAAAAATCATAAGCAGATAGGGCAGTCAACGTCAACTGGTGGCCCGCGGGCCACATCCGGCCCGCCAAAGCTTTTAGTCGGGCCCGCAGAATAATCATGAATTCAAAAAATGTAAAGAGGAAAAAATGCGTTCTGTTATTTATCATTTCAAGCATTTAGAGCAAAAACCCAGCCTCCTGTATTTGCATCTCTATTCACATGCCGGGATGTACAGCGATGCCCGAGCTCCACACACACGGCTGAGCCGAGATATGTGTGCGTTAAAACACACACCGCTGAGCCGGGATGTGTGTGCGTTAAAACACGCAGCACCTGACTGGGAACGATACGGCCGCTGGGGCAGAAGAACTCGCGCTAGTCTCTTTTCTGTAAGTAGGCTACAATAAAACCTTTGTGAGTAAAAAGTCAATACTTATCAATGCACTCACCTGTGTAGACCGACATAAACATGTAGAAAGCGATATTTCAGTCTGCTCAGTCCACTCTTGTCCACCGCACTTTTTTTTTTTTTACGCAAACACAGCTCTACTCTGCAATTTTTACAAACAAGCTAAAACAAAAGCTGTCGGTTTGTAGTCTAACTGTTTATCTTAGTTTGCCGGAAATCTGGAAATTTGGACAAATTCTTGTAAACCTCACTGCTGGCTGAACAAACCAAACTCTCCCCTAGAGCGGTGAATCTATGGAGGTATTATAAGACCAAAACAGATACATGTGGACAGATACTTAACAGATACTTAATATGCACGTGAATGACGCGATCGTTATGTTCGCGTTCTTCATTCTTGATGATGATGATGCTGGTTGTATTATTTTGCAACAGCATCTTTCATTGTAAACGAGGCATACATGACGAGTGCATAGCCTGCTTATCAGTCATTCATCATTAAAGCTGGGCTTTTCCACGTCTTTGACGGTGACATGTGCATATTCCACCAATCAGGACGCTGCATAGTACAATAATGTTTCAATAATCACAGACTTTAACCATCACTCCTCAGTGAACTGCCTCCTAGTCTGAGATCATTTTCAAGTTAAAGAGACAGTTATCAGTATGTATGAGTTTGCTCACACTAATACATGTAAAAAAAAATATAGCATTAATTCAGTAAGAAAGTGGAAATTTCAAACAAGAATAGGCGTATTAGGTATAAATTAATTTTATTTTCTTTATTTGAAAGTCCGGCCCCCAGAGTGTCTGCTTAGAAAAATTCTGGCCCTTGAAAAAATGTAGTTGACGACCCCTGAGATAGGGTGACAAATATTAAGGAAGTTTAATACTGAGAGCAATACACATTTTGTTTTAAATGATTGGATTTGTGAATATTCTATATATGTATACTGCATTTTTGTGAACTGAACAATGTTAGGTAGATATTAACATGTTTCAAGTCTCTTTTTATAACCTGATCTCCTAAACAGGTTTCACTCTGAAGAATGGGAGAGGTCTACATTAACGACACATCACAGGACATGAGCGATGATTACAGCAGCATCCAACAAATGTTATTCATCGCAGATGTTGTGTCATGCATAATCATCTGTATCGGACTTCCTTTGACCCTCGTGGCCATCTATGCTCTTTATTCTCTGGTACGTACATTATGACTGAGATCTATTTGTGTAAAGTCTCTGTCTGTAAAGGATCTTGATCTGAGTTGGGGGCCACATGTCAGGGGGCTGGGGTGAAGTATTTTAATGACCTATAGATTTACAGGAATAATGAACTGCTTAGTTAAAATATAAATTTAGCTGATTGGACCCTGCAGACATATTTGGGAGGAGGAGTTCAGAACATGTTTACAACTGCTTTCTTTACTTTAACCAATGTTTTCCTGCAGGTGGGAAAG